>NC_084472.1:68540426-68712926 GCF_027409185.1 Cynocephalus volans
TGATAAATGACCAGGCACGACATAGCACTCTCCAGCCTGCTTAGCCTCCCGTCACAGTTCACTGGAAATGGGGGCTCTAGAACCCTCATAGGGAGGTCAACAAGAGGGTACCTATTTCTTGCTTATGGTACATGCTGAAAAGCTGCAGTAAAAAAGAGCAGCATGGTCTGACTAGGAAAGCCCAAAGCCTGAAGCTCCAGAGCTGGATTCTTCTGAAACAACTCAAGTTGGCTCTTCTATGGACTCTTGTTCATGGAGTGTGGTTGGCTCCCTCACGAGTGGATGGGGATTTTGGGGGAACCTGCAGACCTCCAGCCCCCATCCCCCAACCCTCTCCTGAGCTTTATCACCTGACTGCTTTATCCTACATGTAGGTTCACCCCTGGCAGGCCAGCTATGCCACCCGCCATGCTGAGACCTGGGAACTGGCAGACGCCGCCAGGGTGGGGAATTCACCACTACCCCTTCAGCTCTGCCAGACAGAGTCTCTCTCTGGCAGGGTTGGCAAAGTTTTTTCTTCTGTCCTCCAGTATTCAGAGTGAAAGCTAATGAGAGTCTGGAGGCCAGCCAGAAAAATAACAACCAGTTTTATTATGAAGGATAAAAGCCAGGCAGAATGAATTGAACAGTGCTGTGGGAGCTGAGAGACAGAGGCTTGATTCAGCTCCATCCTCAGAAGCCACAATGCCACCCTCTGCTCGGCGACTTGGCCGGGCAGAGTCTGTGAAGACTCCGGTCGTATTTAAACCCTGTGCTAGTTTAGAGTGTCCTGAGTAAAAGCTGAGCCAGGGTGCTGCGTAGGGCTCACATCGGTGAATTCAGAATGAAAACGGTAGAAAGGGATATGGGCGGAATAATGAACTCAAACAGGGCTGAAAAACCGATGCACCCTGACAAATCAGTTCACATGAGAAACTGTCAGATAGGCCTTTAGGAAGACGGCCGTGGCATTTTAAATCGTTCTTTTGGCAATAGGAAAGATTGAGGGCCTCCAGAGGCAGGACCAATCTCTGCAGCCTCATGTCTGACTAAAAACAATTCCATATGGCTGCTACTGAAGATATACTGATAAAGCCTCTGAACAGGACCGGTTTTAATTTATGACCTGAAATGCTGGGAAAGTTATGATTAGCAATTACTTAAATTATATTAGGCTATTTCATTTCCATTAGGCCTTTCCCCACTTAGCCAAAGGTAAATAAACTAAAACTGGTGTTCATTTTTTAACCTAAAAGATTGTTATATGAAATGTGTAGATAGGTACTCCATCCTAGCCAAATATCTGTACCAACGAAAGGGATTTTTACATGGCTTACTAAGAAAGTCAATGAGCTCTTGCAACTGAAAACTGGACGGAACTTCAGTGTACCAGTGGGAAGGGATGAATTTATGAAGAGTGTGTCTCACTTATACAGGGTCAATTCATGATGATGAGTGTCAGATTCAGTTACCGAACATGACTTGTTTTAGCTTATTTGGCTCATTATTTAATTTTTTCCAATCTCACTTAAAAAAACTTATTTACTTAAAAAACCTTTATACTCCCACCTTTTGAAAATCTACAAACTTAAAAAGCCCAGTTGGACTGAAAATTTTCCCATGTGTTTCTTGAAGACTTTTTAGAATATAGATCACGTTTCAAACCAAATGCTCAGATGGTCACTATTTTAGGGCGTGAATGATCACTTAAGAAATCATGCAATAGTAGTTGCTGTTCTCTTCCCCTTTCTTGGATTTCCTATTAGGGATTCCTACCTTTCCTGTGCGCACAATCTCATGCGCCAAATGGAAAGACTAAGGAGCAGCCTATGTTTTGAATCAACTAAAGATGAGCATTTTGTTTCTGGGCATCCGAGGCCCAGCACATGCAGCAGTCTGCAAAAGCCAAAGTGCTTCTCCCTAATTGCCCAGCTCAGCTAAGCAGCTGGACTCACGGTCTCCGCGGTTAGGAGCCTCCGCCGTCCAGGCCCAGGACAGGAGTCCGCAGGGGTCCGAGCCGCCTCCGCCCCACGCTCCGCTCACCCAAGCGCGCTCTGCCCTGGTTCCCACAGACCACCACGCCGCAGAGTCTTGGCTTCGGGCTCAGGGAGGCGGGGGCCCTGCAAGCCATCTGCATCGGGCTCCGCGAGGTGGGGGCTGACCCGGCGGGAGGCGGCTGGGCTAGAACGCTGGGGACCCGAAAGACACAGTCGTGGTCCCGGTCGGCCCTGAGCCCCACACCGGCCCGCGCCCTGAGCCCGGCCCCCCGCCACTGGGCGCGGGCACCGAGGGGATGCCCGGAGACTCGGAGCAGACCCGCAAACTTTCAGGAGCGTGGGCTCAGGGGTGGCGGAAGAGAGGACAGGAAGACTGTCTTGGGACAAAGGATCAATTTTGGCGAAAAGGAGAGAGACAACCCCCCGCGCGCACAGAAGACTCCCCGGCCGAGTCCCCATTCCCGAGCCCCGGCCGTGCGCCTCCGGCATTCCACGCACGTGTCGGGACCCGTCCCCCTGGCGGGTGCCACCGCCACCCAAGTCCCCTGGGAGGGATGAACGCAGCGACGCCGCAGCGCTGCGGGAGGGGGCCGGCTCTTGGGGGATCAGGGGAGAGAGAGTGTCGGACCCCCCCTCGGGACGCGCGGCGCTCGGCAGTGCGGCGGCGGGACCTACCAGCGCGGCCAGGATGCGCCGGCTCTTCTCGTCGGTGCAGCGCTCGGAGAGGGCGCCCGGGTGCGCGCGGAGCAGCAGCGCGGCCGCCAGCACCCAGCCCGCGGTCCACGCGGCGACGGCGAGGAGCGCGCCCCGCCCGCACCGCCCGGCCCGCCCGGCCCGGCCCCGCGCGCCCGCCGCCCGCGCCATGGCCAGCCGGTCCCGCGCCCGCCGCGCCGCCCGCGCCCCGCGACTCAGCCTGGCGCGGCCCCGAGGGCGTGCGGGGGAGGCGCGGCGCGGGGAGAGGGGCGGCCCGATCGCCAGCGCCCGGCGCAGTCCCGGAGCGGGGGGCGGGGAGAGGGGTCCGCGAGGTGCCGCCCTGCTCCACCCTCCTACGGCCGCCCGTTCCACTTTGCGGATTTTTCTTTCTTTCTTTTTTTTTTTTTTTTTTTTTTTTTTGCACTTTTTCCCCAGGAGAACAGTCGCCACTGAAACGGAATCCGCGTAAATTCAACCCCTCCCTCCTTTCGGACTCCCGGCTCCTCTGTCAACACATCTTTAATTGCCAGACAAGATCCCCCAGCCCTCTCCTTCTCTGGGCGGCCACTCGTGCCCCCGCCGCCGCGCTCTGTCCCTCTGCAGGACGCCTCCACTCCCCCCCGCCAGGGCCCTGGTCACCGGGGCTGCAGCTCGGCGCCCTCTCCCCGTTTACCTGTCCACTAGACACTGCCCTCCTGAGTGTCACCCCAGCTGGGTGTCCTCAGGGGCTCCTGGGAGTGAGATGCGGAGCGTGCGTACAGCGGGGGTCGGGGGCAGTCAGGGGACGTCCGGGCGACCCCGGCCCGCCCCTTCCCACGGGCATCCCCGGAATCAACCCGCGGTGTCCCAGGCTGCCGAGACTCATGGGCGTCCTTCTCGGGCTAAACAGGGCCGCAGTGTTTAAACATTTCCGCTTACCCTCCGGCGAGGAGAAAGCGTTCACAAAATGTGGCTAAATCCGTATTTACGTATTTGTGATGTCATCTGGGGAGCACGCCTCCACGTTCAAATCCCAGTCGTCACACGGAGCAGGTGGGCGCCTGGGCCGACCCAGCCGAGCCGCCCTGGCTCTTGCCAGCCTTCCCCGCGCCACCCAGAGCTCTCCAGTAAAGAGGGAGTCTGTGGTGGGTGGTGCGACGCGCGCCCCAGGGCAACTGTCACAGCCGAAGGGCCCTGAAAGGTGCCGCACTAGTGGCTCAGAGTTCACTCCACAAAAGTTTTCCAGGCGCCTGTGGAGTGCCGGCCCCATCCTGAATCGCCCTCCTGCCTGCCCTGTGCCTGAACTGCTCCTGATGCAGGATACTGTCGCCCTGATAGAGCATTCTGTAATGATCCCTCAGACACTGGCTTCTTCACCTGGACCGTTCTGCAACTCGCTGGTTCAACTTCGTTTTATGGCTGGCTCAGTGGTAGAAGTCTCCAGGAATTAGCAAACATCAGGTTAACAAATGCTCAGCCCTAAGGAGCACTTTGGGTACACCACAAATATTCCCTGAATGCGACAGACCCTTGTGATTTGGTATCACCCAATCAATAACATCAATAACGGGGATGCCTGTTGTGATTCCTCCGGGTGACGTTTCTCCCCACCTCCCTCCATCCCCAGAACACACCAAACCACAAGCACCATGTGTGGATATTTTCAAAACTTTGTGGTCTCTCATTTCAAAATAATTGCAGAGCACAGAAAGCGTCCTGAGACACTGCTTTAAAATCTCAACTTTATGGTGTGAAGTTGCTTCCCTCACCCCAAAATTTTATGGGGGGTGAGTGTTGGGGGGAGGCAGGAACGGGGGGAGAATGAGAGGACGAAGTGACCACTTATTCTTTAAAACCTAGGAATAAAAACCACAGGGGGAAAGCAGAACTTGAAATCAAAACCACCAACGTTAGGATCAGCAAGTTAAGTTTTATTTTCGTGAGCCTTAAAAATACATTAGTAAGCATACTTCTTTTGGCATTTTATAAAGAAAAGTATACAGAAGAAAAGAAAATTATCGTCCACAATAAAGAGATGCTTTTAACATTTAGCATTCTTTTAATACAGAAGTTATGGTACTCTCTAAGGCCAAAATAAATCCTCAGACTAAAGGACCTCTGCAGGGCCGCCATGCTGTTGTTCGCTTTTACTGCTCAGTTCACCGAGCCCTTTTTCCTGGGGGACCCATCTAACCAGAAGGGACACATTTTCTGATTCCTGTCTGAAGGGGGCTTTTTTTTTCATTGATTCACATGAAGATGACTTACAGGCAAGCTGTAACTTAGTACTAAAGATATCCCCCTAGACCCGTAAAAAAATAAACAAATAAATAATTACATTAGCAGCAATATTTGAAACTTTGGCTTAAAGAACAAGACAAAATGTGTTTGGTCTCATCTCCCAGGAGCCCAAGGGTGGGGAAGGGACTAAGTCGGGGTTAAGGGTACAGAGCCGGGGAGGTCACTTGGCCCAGTGTCAGCTTCACATCAAATTAATTTGAATAGGCTTTGACTACTTAAAAAAATTGTGTGAAATCCAAGAACAGTTTTCCCCTACTCTCTTACCCAAACTATGAGAACTGAAGTCATAATATTAGAAATGACTGAGAACAGTGGTCCTCCCAATCACAATATCAAACTTTATTCATGCAGAAAAGGAGACGATGCAGTTCTCCTCTGCCTTGAAGGAAATGTGAATGTGGCTTTGTCTAACCACATGAGGCAAAAGTCCTGTAAGCAGATGAAAGGCACCCCACGGAACCCCAGGTCTACAGTCCAGCACCCATGCCCGTGCCTGAGTCTCAGGCACCCACCATGAACACAGCCCATAATTAGGGTCAGTGTGTTTTAATTAAGCATCTGTACACAGCACTTATACTCTGTTTATTCATTTATTTCTTCCATTAGACTAGAGGATTATTGAGGGTAGGACCGTATCTTATTCTATTCTGTAACCACAATACCTAATACAGTACCTCATACAAAGTAGGTCCTTAAATGTCTGCTGAATAGAGGAGTGGAACATGGATACTGGCATTTCCTCTGAAAGATCATAAAACTCTGAGCACCCTGTGGAATTTTTCTTGAGAAAGTGCTTTTAACACATAAATATTTCTTTCTGATTTCTTGAGGCTAAGTTGAGCAATCCAGACACATCACAGGGTTAGGAATACGTTTGAACATATCCTTTGGGTTCTGAATTCATCTATTGACAGTTGAACTTGTCACTGAGAGCAGAATATGAATATTTTGCTTACAGGCCATTACTGGAAGAAAAAGTAAAATTCTGTAGTTTTCTGGTTCTGACTATGCTACACTAATAGGGTTTCAGGCTACTGCATTTCCATGAGCTCATAAAATGTTTTTCTTCCTAAAAGGACTTTGACAATAACTGTACTTTATGATTGTGTTGTACTTTACATGTTCACATACATTAGCTTATATAATTCTGCCAGCAACCCGGCGAGGTAGATTGAGTGAATGTTGCTATCTAATGCTTTATAGAAAAGGGCAGTGGCCTTTTTTATACGATCAGTTAGAAGGAACGACAGGGATCACCTGCTTCTTGGTTTGATACTCTAATCCCTACATCAATATTAAATTGCCCACTCTAGGAGTGAGCATGTAAAATGTTCTATACATGTCATGACCATTTGTTGAGATATCCAGCCCCAGGCCAAGAAAGTTTCCAGCATTTACCAGCTTTGCCAATTGTTTGCAAGAGTTATAATCAGAACAAGATTTTAACTCATGCTCATTGCTTAACTCATTGCTGCAACCTCTTTTGCCCCATCCCAGCAGTGGCTACCAACCATATGTGCGCAGTGGCGAATGGTAGGACAGAAGATGCCCCTTTCAGAAGGGGAGTCAGTTTCTGGTCACCTGGGCAATAGAGGAAGGGTACACCTGCAGAACAGAGAGGCCAGTCGAACCACCTCTCCTCAAACACATTCCACACTTTAGAAAGGGTGACTACATCATCTGCATTATTCTTGATCCAGACACTTACCTTGCTTTCCTCTTAAGTGAGATCAGCCCTATTTTTAAAATGGGAATTTTGTTTGGAGAGGAAGGAGAAGGTATTTCATAGCCTGGGCCAAGCCCGGTGGGAACCCCAGCTGCAGGTCTTCCTGGGAGTCCTTTTCAACCAGGGACAGAGTTACAAGAGCTGAAGGGGAGGAGGGAAAGCAGTGGCAAGAGGGGAAAGAAGCTTAGGATGGACCAAAAGGCTCAGTCATTTTCAGTTTTGCCTAGAAACCTAAAACCATCTAGTTTATAAGGCTCAATAACTTTTTTGCACTAATTTAGTATAAGTAGGAATTCTTGTGGGATATGGGCAAAGATTTAATATCAGAGTGTTCCTTATAACACAGTTTATAATAGCAATTATGTTGGAAGTAACCTAAATGTGCGCAATAGGGACTGGTTAAATAAACTTTAGTCATCCATCAGTGGAAAAATGATACTGGCATCAAAAGTTGTGACTTGACATATATGTTGGTAGGAAAGATATTACAGAAGTCTGCTCTCTCTCCTTGTCCTGCACCCCTTCCCCTTCTCCTGGCACACTCCCAGTTCCCTTAGAAATTGACATGTCACACCCTCTCCTGCTCAGTCCCTGTGGTTTGTCCTCACCTGTAGTGCCCTCCCAGGGTGGGCTTGTGATAACGCCTGCTGATGACAGCCTCCCATTCCCCAGCCACTGGGGAGGGTCCAGGCAGCCTGAGGTCAATCAAAGCCACGGAAGCTGCCAGAGGCTGCTGGATTCTCAGCCTTTTGCTGAACCATTGGGGAAGAGAAGCCTTATTTGGGCTTAAATTGCTTGGCTCTGAGGATGTGGTTGCAGAAGCCACCATGAGGGGAGAATCTGCTGGAGAGTAAGGCCAACCCGTAAGAAGGAGGGAAGGAGTGGAGAGCAGGATTCCTGAGAACATGCTTCGAGCTCCTGACTTTTCAGTTACCCAGCTGATAAATTTCTTTGTGGCTTAAGCCAGTTTGGGCTGGGTTTCTGTCACTTAACAATGGAAAGAGTGTTGACCAGTGCAGATGTTCATGATATCACTGACTACAAAAGCAGTTGCCAAAACATTGTGTTCCATGTGATTCCATCTTAGCTGGGATTTTTTTTTTAAAGCATACCATGTATTTGTTTATGTATACAAAAGGTTCTGAAAACAGACATGAAGATGTTTATAGTGTTGTCTCCAGATGGAGGGACTGTGGGGGGATCTTTATTGTATTCTCTTTGCTTATGTCAGCTTTCTCATTTTGTTTCTGACAAGCATGAATTATTTATGTAATAGTAAAGCACTATTATTTAAAGAGAAGAATTACTGGAAGAGACTCAGACATCAGACTCCCGGCACCTACAGCTTCTTGTCTCTAGAGCTGCTGGGGTGAACTTAATGTGGGAGAGATGCGGGCCGTGTCCACCCTGAGCCACTTTGAAAGCACTATTGCTTTGTCTACTGGGATGCTAAGCCTTTTTTTCTGTAATAATGCTTTATTTGCAAGGAGTTCATACATTTGTTCATTCTGTAAGCACTACCGAGCGCCACTATTTTGGTGTTAAAGATGTAAAGATGAATGATTCAGGACCCCAGCCCTCCTTGGTGAGGGAGACCACCATGAACAGATGCTCTATACCATGCAGTTGTATGCAGAAGAGTATGCTGTGGCCCCCTCCCCCATTCCCTTTGCTGCTCATGCCCCCAAGGGGTCCTGCTAGAGACAGATCTGCTGCTGCCGCTGCTGCTGTTATACCAAATGTATGCTGGTCCCTGGACCACTAGTTAGGTCTTGTTCCAAACGTACACAAAGACTCCCAAAAGGATTTGGGTGAGAGCCATCATAGTGAAGCAGGAGGGGGCCAAGCCTCAGGCTTATACTCATGCGTTCACTAACGATGGGGACATGGTCTAAGAAATGTGTCCTTAGGCGATTTCATCATTGTGTGAACATCATAGACTGCACTTACGCAGACCTAGATGGTATAGCCTACTACACACTTGAGCTATATGGTACAGCCTATGACTCCTAGGCTACAAACCTGTAAGCATGTTTTGTACAGAATACTATAGGCAATCGTAACACAATGATATTTGTATTCTAAACATATCTAAATATAGAGAAGGTACAATAAAACTATGGTATAAAAGATCAAAAATGTTGCACCTGTATAGGGCACTCACTATGAATGGAGCTTGCAGGACTGGTTGCTCCGGGTGCATCAGTGAGCGGGTGGTGAGTGAGCGTGAGGGCCGAGGACACTACTGTGCACTGCTGGAGACTTCATAAACACTGTGCACTTAGGCTACCAAATTTCTAAAAGAATAAAGTCATTGCGCTATGATGTTATTATGGTTACAATGTCACGAGGCCATAGGAATTTTTCAACTTCGTTATAATCTGATGGAACCACAGTCGTTCATGTGGTCCATCACTGACTGAAATGTCATTAAGTGGTGCACGACTATGATTTTTCTTCCTACTGATGGCTTTTTTCCTTGTCCTCTTCCAGGAGCCAGAGGAAGTCTCTCAGCCATCAGTCCAGGAACTCAGGACATGCCTCTTTCTAAAGGCAGGTGGATCTCCTTGATTGTAGATCCTCCACACCTCAGGTTTTCAGTGTACTTATCATTTACATACATTTCCTCAGTTTTAGGTATACGATTCAATGATTTTTAGTAAATTTACAGAGTTGTGAGACCATGACCACTGTCTAGTTTTGGAACATCGCCATCATCCCAGAAAGATCCCTCCTGTCCACTGGGCATTCACTTTCTGTTCCCACTCCCAGCCGCAGCAACCACTAACCTGTCTCCATAGAGTCATTTTTTTCCTGAACATTTCATACAAATAGAATCATATAACAGGCCTCTTTTGCACCTTGCTGCTTTCACTTAATTTACTGTTTTTGAGGTTCATACGTGTTGTAACATGCATCAGTCCTTCATTTCTTTTGTATGACAGTAGTGTTCCATTGTCTGGATATGGCACATTGAGCACCCATTCATTGGTTGATGGACATGTGGACTGTTTCCACTTTTTGGCTTTTATACATGGTACTGCTATCAAAACTTACGTAAATGTCTTTATGTAAACATATATTTATATTTCACTTGAATTCCTAGGAATGGAATTGCTGAGTCTTTTGGTAAATTTATATTTAACTTTTTATGAAACTGCCAAACTGTTTTCCAAGCGTTCGCATGATTTTGCATTCCCAACAGCAATGTCCCAGGGTTCAGGTTTCTCCATATCCTCATCAGTGCTCATTATAGGATTTCGACTGTTCTAGTGGGTGTACAATGGTATTTAATAGTTGTTTTAAAATGTATTTCCCTATGAACAGTCATCATTTTTTATTTTCAATGGTCAGAAGTGGCTCTGCAATTTATGTAACCTTCCTTTCATTTCCTGCAGCTTGGTCCTTTTATGATAGAACCACAGTTTAGGAGTTTTAGTCCAGGTTCTCTCTACCTTGTGGCACTGCCTGGCTTGACATAGTGGCAAAAGCTTGCAAGAAAGGTGAGGAGACCATAGGTTTGTCATGGGGTTATCAGGGCAACTGAAGCCCAAGAAAGCGGAGCAACCCATCCCATCTGTGGGCACACAGGGAACCCAGCCCCTGGAACACACACACAAGCACAGTGTTGTTCTTTGGTCTCAGAACACCCGCAATATTGATCAAAGCCTGTGAATAGAAGAACGTTATTTCCACACAGTTTTAAATGAAATGCACCTAGAACCACTCACCGAAGTCTCTGCTGTTCTGCTTTGCTGATGCCTTTGTTGAGGTTAGCCAGAAACCTTTGCACAAAATGGACCACTGTGTTCCTTATAGGGCTCGGCTCGATTTATAAGCCCCTGGGGTATCCTAACCACCCACAGTTGTACTGCGTTATTTGGGACTAAACATTAGGAAATTTCTAACCTTTTTGTGGCCTCCCTTCTTGTATTTCCATTTCAACTCAAGACACAGCTGCTTGTTGGGGTTTTCTTCCAGTGTGAGTGGAGAGACGGGAGGGGTCACACCAACAATAATCCATCCCACCCTCGCCCTTCACATACCCGGCACTGTCTTCATGCACATGCATGCGAAAGATTTGTATCAAGCCCATGCTACTCTTGCAAAAGCACTGCATAGAGAAAAATGTATTATGCTATTTGGCTTTGAAACTCTTATAAAAGGGTCCTTAGGAAAAAGTGGCATCCCAGAATTTATTTCCCTTTTGGCAAATGACATGCTACTCTTTGCAGAAAGAAGTGTTCCATCATAAAGCGTGCCTGGAAGAGTCTGCAGCCCTATCTGCTCTCCTGACATGGAACTGGGACCACTGAAGTTGGTCCCTTTCTTTCACCAGCAGGTGAAATGAGAAGGCACTCACCCCTAGGATGTTAAAATGGGAAAAGCCTAAGTGCTTTAGCTGCAGCTGCTTTGCCAAATAAACATCTTGAAAGTACTCATAGTTGTGGAATTAGACTCTCCTTACCAAGGGATTGAGTGGTTATCAAATGTTGGCATATGAGAAGCCACAAGGCCATATCATCAACACCCCCCAACCCACATTAATCTTGGCTGTCCAAGTGCTATTGAAAGAGGGCATGGCTGTGTTAGTAAAAAGATTGCATTATTGCAAAGAGTTCATGCCGCCTGGCCCCCATCCCTCAGAAAGGGTCTCATGGTCTTTCTACCCTCAGACATCCTTGCCCTGCTCTGCTCTGCTCATGGTTCTCTGAGAGTCCTTAAATCCTCCAGTGACATCATAATCTATATAGTATATCCACATCCAGAAATCCTGGGTGATCCTTGGTCCTACCCCCTACTCACACTCAACACTGGATTTTTAAAAATAGACTTTATTCTTTTTTAGAGCAGTTTTAGATTCATAGCAAAATTGAGAGAAACTACAGATTTCCCATCTACTCCCTGCCCCTCACATGCACAGCCTCCCCCACTATCAACATCCCCACCAGAGCAGTCCATTTGTGACAATTGATGAACCTGCACTGGCACATCATTACCTGATTCATAGTTTACATTAGAGTTAAACTCTTGGTTCTGGACATTCTGTAGGTTTTAACAGATATATAGTGATGTAAATTCACCGTTGTAGATGCAGAATCTACAGATACAGAGTAGTTTCACTGTCCCGAAAAGCCTCTGTGCTCTACCTATTCATCCCATCTTTCCCTCTATTCCTTGGCAACCACTCATCTTTTTATTACAATCTTGCTTTATGTTGCCTTTTCAGATTGGCTTCTTTCACTTAGTAATATGCATTTAAGGTTCCTCCATGTCTTTTCATGGTCTGATAGCTTATTTCTTTTTAGCGCTGAATGATATTTCTTTGTCTGGATATATCTTAGTTTATTTATCCATTTACCTACTGAAAGACTCTTGGTTGCTTCCAAGTTTTGGCAATTATGAATAAAGCTTCTATAAACATCCATGTGCAAGTTTTTGTGTGGACATAAGTTTGCAGCTCATTTGCGTTAATACCCAGGAATGCAATTGCTAGATTGTATGATAAGCATATGTTTAGTTTTGTAGGACATGGCAAAGCTGTCTTCCAAAGTGGCTGTACCATTTTGCATTCCCACCAGCAATGAATGAGAGTTCCTGTTGCTCCATGTTCTCACCGTCATTTGGCGCTATCAGTGTTTTGCATATGGGCCATTTTAATAGGTGTGTGTTGGTATCTCTTTGCTGTTTTAATTTGCAATTCCCTGATGACATATGACATTGAGTGGATTTTCAGAGGGCATTGTAAGCACATCGTTAAGGCACAAAGATAGCACAAAAACTCAAAATATTTGTTGAAAGTACTTAAAATAACACAAATTTGGACATTTCATGAAAAGCAATAAAATAATCGTGATGGGAAAGCTAAATTTGCTAGACTTCCTTGCACTTGATTTATGGTTGAGAATTATCTATATGTTGACTTAGTTATAGGGAACCACCACCATCATTCAGTGCTTTGGGCCACAAAGGGTCTTCACTGGTCTTCTCAGGCCTCACCTCCAGTTAGCAAGTCCTCTCCAGGCCACCATGACAACGTCCCTTCTCTCTCCAAAGACTGCCATTTGTCAGTTCTGGTGCAATCTCTGTAGACCTGGGCCACAGCCACCAGGCTGGTCTCCTCTAGTCCTGCCTCTGTCAAGCTGTGAGTTGTTTTCTTGGAAAAGGAAGCCAGTGTCCTTTGATTGCCATCTGAACTGCTCCCAGCCAGTGCCAATTCCATGCCACACCCCCAGTCACATGGCCTCCCTCTGTATCTCGGTGTCCATCATTGTGGAACCGCTGGCCCTCCCTCTTTCCTGTGGCCCCTGTTTTCCTTAAGACCCACCTCCAATACCATCTGCCTCCGCTCTCTTCTCTTCCCCAGAACATTCTAAACACCTCCTCACAGCACTTACCTGTGTGTGTGTGTCACAGATCTGGTTCTCCCACTGGAGGGTCCTCAGGTGTCAGTGGGAAGTGGGTCCTGCCTGCTCTTCTCATGCACCAACCTTGAGATTCGGGATTAGCAGAAAGTCCTCCAGAAGAAGGCTTTACCCTACATATAGTAAACTTGTGAAAGACAACAGCCCAAAAGATGATAAAGGGAAATGAAAATAGCTTCAGAAGAAGTTGGTGAAAGAACTTACAATTATGTAGGTTCTATAGTGTTTCCAGGGAGACTTCTGATACAGACATAACATGCACACAAGAAACTTCTTTATTTCTATTCAGGCCTTCTGTTCATTTCCTACCACTAGTTATGATTTCTACCTAATGAAATAGTCCTTTATAAGAGCACGAAATGCAGCCACAAGGTGACTTCCTAAATCAATATGCACTTTAGTAAATGTTCTGGAAAACCTTGCCACTGAAACAATGAGCAAAGGATTAGTCAATGAAGAATACACTATGAAAGTGGCTCATAAATAGATTAATGATATTATAGATTTTTCATTGTTTATATCAATTTTTAATGATAAAACAAGTGCCTGAAAGACATATATTTCCCCATTATAAGACAAGATTTTTTTATTGTGGTAAAATATACATGGTTTTTTAATCATTTTTAAGTGTGCACTAGCATTAAGAACATTCACGTTGCTGTGCAGCCGTCACCACCGTTCATCTCCAGAACTTTTCCATCTGCTCAGACTGAAACTCTGTCCCCATTAAACGCTAGCCCCCATCCTTCTCCCCCTCCCCCCAGCCCCTGGCAACCACCTCTCTACCTTCTGAATTTGAATTACTGAATTTGACTTCTCTAGGGGCCTCATATAAGTGGAATCATACAGTATTTGTCCTTTCGTGATGGCTTTTATTTCACTAAGCGTAGTGTTTTCATATAAGTACCGCGCGCTAACCGATTGCGCCACTGGAGCTTCAAAGCGTAGTGTTTTCAAGGTTCATCCACACTGTAGCATGTTTCAGAATTTCCTTCCTTTTTAAAGCTGAATACTATTCCCTTGCATATATACATCACATTTTTCTCATCCATTTCTCTGTAATGGACATTTAGATTACTTCCACCTTTTGGTTATTCTGAATATGCTGCTATGAACATGGGCGTACAGATACATGTTTGGCTCCCTGCTAGAAAACATGGTTTTTAACAAAGGGAAATATCAAGCAGTAATGAAAGAGAGCCTTTGATCAAGTATGGTTACCTCTGTGAAATCAGAAAACTGATTCACCACAAAGGGTAGATGATGGCTGTTCTGGTTGCAACTAGCACATAGTAGCCATGTGTTTTTTTAAAAAAGCCACAAAACTATGCTTCGCATGCTTGCCAAGGAACAGGATTACTCAGAAAGAAATCTCATACAACAAATGCCAGCCAATGCAAGTAACCAGGTACTCTAGCCAAAAAAAAAAAAAAAAAAACCGTAAAATTTCCCTTCATCTTTGCAGACCAATTAACTCAACACCCTCTCCATTTAACTCCCTCACTACACACCTTCCTCCAGCTCACCCTATGTCTCCCTTTCCAACCTCACTGCCAAGTTATTTTCATCGTATTGCGTCATTTTTCCTTTGTTCACTCACTCCCTCTGCCAAATGCACTTACCCTTTTCCTTTAACAGAGTCCAGTTTTAATGGGAAAGACTTGTTTGGTTCTCTGTAAGTCTTACATGCCCCTTCACATCAATGTTGCCTTGGGCTGAAATTTTCAAGAGAGCAGGGAAGGAATTGGTTTTACTTACTTTGCATTGGGAAGTTGCCTGCATTTCCTGCTCCTCTGGCATGAGTGGACATGTCAATGTGATGAGGGGCCCGGGCAGGGAGGTCGCAGAGCAGGTGCTGGCCTCCCATGGCTCTGTGGTGCTTTTGAAACAACAGAGGTGAGCGTCTCAGCAGCAGGCTGAATTAGCTTGTCTTGTTTTGGTGGAATCAGAAAGCTTTTTCTTTTCACAATATCTAGTGTTTTCAGTGCTCTTGGCTCCTGACACTTTTGGCAATTCTTATGGCTTAGTCACTTTCAGTGCTACACAATAGCTTCTTTTTTAGGTAGTGAAGTGTCCAATCCTGTTTAACATTAGACCTCCAGAGTTCATTCACAAATTATCTTCTTTCTTGGCTCAGTGAGCCTCAGACCAGAACATCTGCACTGAGGAAGGGGGATGTGATAATTTCCTTTCTACTTCTTATTTTCCCTCCTCCCCTACTTACAAATAATGATGTGTTATATCCTTCTTTCCAATCTTTATGTCTTTAATTGTTTTTGGACCTCTGGTATAATGTTGTTTACAAGTGGTAGTAGGGATACATGTCTTTTTACTTCTTTTTTTTCTGTAATTAAATTAGATATTTTATTTGTATGCCTAAAGAAAATGTACAACTGGTACTGGGAACTTTAAGGAGTTCTATAATGAGGGTCTTGCAGTACCAGTCATTTGAAGTGAAAGACAATAATTGTATAAATTCTAACTGATAACAGCTTCCATGGTTTTGTTTTTAAATTAACGTACATAGAATTGACTTTTGTGTGAGTTTTTGCACTGGTCTATGAATTATATAACACTTGTATAGATTTGCATAAGCACCACCACAATTAGGATACAGAATAGTTCTGTCACGCAAAAACCCCCTCATGCTACCCTTTTATGCTCACCCTTCCCTTCCTATCCCCTACTTTAGTTGTATCCATAAGTTTGGGATGTGAGTTTGCTCATCTCAAAGTATTTTCTAATTCCTCTTGTGCATTGATTATAAAAGAGTGTGTTGTTTAATTTCCACATATTTGTTAATTTCCCAAATTTCCTTCATTTATGGATTTCTAATTTCATTTTATTATTGTCAAAGAATATACTTTGTATAATTTCAGTCCTTTTAAATGTGTTGAGGCTTGTTTTATGGCACAAAATATGGTATATCCTGAAGAATGTACTTGAGAAAAATGTGCATACAGCTGTTGTTGAAAGAACTGTTCTAGATATATCTGTTAGATCTCATTTGTGTCTTCTATTTCCTTGTTGATCTTCTTTCTAGTTGTTCTATTCATTACTGAAAATGGAATATTGAAGTCTCCAACTATTACCATGGAATTGACCGTTGCTCCCTTTGATTCTGTCAGTTTTTGCTTCATGTGTTTTGGGGTTCTGTTGATAGGTACATATATGTTTATAGTTGTTATGTCTTTCTGATGATTTACTCTCTTAATATTATATCATGTCATTCTTTGTCTCTAGTAACAATTTAGTCATAAGGCCTTTTTTGTCTCATATTAGTATAACCACTCAATGTCTCTTTTTGGTACTGTTTGCATGGTATATATTTTTCTTTCCTTTTACTTTCCACCTCTTTATGTCTTTGAATCTAAAGTGTATCTCTTGTAGACAGCACATAGTTAGATCATGTTTATTTACCCATTATGCCAATCTCTGTCTTTCATTGAAGTGGTTAGTTCATTTACATTTAATGTAATTACTGTTAAGGTAGAGTTTACATCTGCCATTTTACCACTTGTTTTCTATGTGTATTGAGGATTTTATGTTTCTCTGTTTCTTTATTACTGTCTTCTTCTTTTGTGTTAGATAGATATTTCTAAGTATATCATTTTAATTTCTGTGCTATTCCCCCCCCCATCCTCCACACACATCTGTGTGTGGGTATGTACGTGTGTGCATTTTTAAGTTTTCTTAGTGGATGCCTTGAGAATGACAACAACTTAAGACAATCAAGTTTGCATCAATATCAACTTAATTTCAATTGTATATAAAATCCTTTGTTCTATTATAGCTCATCCTCCTCTCCCCCCTTTGTGCTATTGTCATCACACAAATTATATCTTTATACATTATAAGTCCATCAACATAGTTTTATAATTATTGTTTTATAAATCTGTCTTTTAAGTTATATAGGACAAAAGAGGAGTTGCAAAGCAAAAACACAAATGCTACTGGCTTTTATATTTACATATGTAGCTATCTTTATCACTGAGTTACTGTCTAGTGTCCTTTCATTTCAGCCTGGAGAACTCTCTTTAGCATTTCTTGCCTGGCAGGTCTACCAGCCATAAGCTCCTATATTGTTTATTTGGTAATGTCTTGTTTTTTTTTCTTTATTTTTAAAGGATAGTTATGCCAGATATAGAATTCTTTACACTGTTTTTCTTTCAGAATTTTAAATATGTCATCCCACTGTCTTCTGATCTCCATGGTTTCTGGAAAGAAGTCTGCTGTTAGTCTTATTGAAAGGATGACTTATATGTGACAAGTTTCTTCTCTCCTGCTGCTTTCAAGATCCTCTCTTTGTCTTTCAATAATTTGACTATGATGCATCTAGTCACAAGTCTCTTTGAGTTTATCCAGTTTGGAGTTTGTTGAGCTTCTTAGATGTGTAGATTAGTATTTTCATCAAATTTGGAAAGTATTCAGCTATTATTTCTTTAACATTGTTTCTGCCCTTTCCCTCCTCTCCTTGTGGTGTTACCATTATATATGTGTTAGTGTGCTCAATGGTGTCCTACAGATCTTAGAGGATCTTTTCATTTTTCTTAATTCCTTTTTTTCCTCTGTTCCTTAGACTGGATAATCTGAGTAACCCATATTCAAATTCACTGATTTTTTATCCTTCTAGTTCAAATCCACTGCTGATCCTTTCTAGTAAAATTTTAATTTCATTTATTATACTATTCAACTCCAGAATTTATATTTGGTTATTTTTTCTAATTTTGACCTCTTTATTGATATTCTTTATTTGATAAGATATTAGTTTCACACTTTCCTTTAATTATTTAGACGTGGTTTTCTTAACTTCTTTGAACATATTTTTAGCAGATTTAAAGTATTTGTCTGCTAAGTTTAACATCTGGGCTTCCTCAGAAATTTCTATTGATTGCTTTTTTTCTCTGTGTGTATGAGCCATACTTTTCTGTTTCCTTACATGATTTGCATTTTTTGTTGTTGAAAGCTTGACATTTAAAATAACATAATGTGGCAAAACTGAAAATCAGATTCCTGTTCTCTTCCCAAGGTTTGTTGTTTTGTCTGTCTGTTTGTTTGTTGTTGCTGCTATTTATTTGTTTAATGGATTCCTTGGAATACTTCTATGAAATCTATACTCCTAATCACGTGTTACCACTGTTGGGGCACATCTTCCAGCAGGCAGCTTACAGCTCTGTCTCAGCCTTCACTTGCCACTTGTGCAGATCCTCAGATCAGCCAAACATGTGAGACTAGAGCTTTCTTGGGTCTTCCCTGAACATGAACACAGCCTCACAAATGTGTGGGGCCTTCTCAATTCCCAGAAATATGTTGGAGCTTTTCAAAGTTTTATTGGTCATCTTATTCAACTTGCTTTTTCTTTTAAGTATTTTGTTCAGTCTCTTGTTACTCCCAATTGTTATCACTGCCCCAGGTAGATGCGATGTTAAACAATTGTTCTTGATGGTTTTTGATAAATGCTCTAGAGATAAGGTTGTTCACACAGTATGATCTCTGAGTCAGGTCAAACAAAGACAAGTTGAATCAAATAGGATGAAATGATGCTCTTCCAGGGAGCTTTCAGAGAGGTCAAATAGTGACAGTTCTCTGGTGATGGGACTTTTTGTGTAGCTCCAATCCTGTTTTGCCCCCTCCAGTGGCTGCCAGGCTGAGCTACTTTGAAAGTTACTGCAGAGCTGGGGAAAGAGGTATAGGAATAGGTCAACTCAAAATGCCACAAAGCTCACTATTCACACTGATATTCATGTTTTTTCTCAAATAAATGCTTCTAGGATTGTTGTAAGCCTTTGGTTAAATTTCAGAGTTCTGAGAAAGCTGATTTTGACTTTTTTTCTTCTTCTTCTTCTTTTTTTTTTTTTTTTTTTGCCAATGTTCTCATTGTGTTTATGGAGGAGTGGGTTTTTGGAGGGCCTTACTCTGCTATTCCAGAAATGTTCCTCTGTTCCATCAATTTACTCCCTCTCTACTGCATTATCAGTTTCTCCTCTTTATTGGATCAATCCCATCCAAATACAAACAAGCTTATTTGGCCCTTCTTTAATAAACAAAACAACAGCAAAAGTTCTCTGCCTTTATCTTCTGCCTAATTCTCTCCTTCCATGTACAGCAAAAATCCTCAAAAGAGTCATCTGTAATCTGTCAATGTTGTCTCTTGAACCCAGTCCAATGCTACTGCCCCACCAATGCTACACCTGTCAAAGTCAATTACCTCCACACTGCTATGTTCAATGGTAGTTTCTTGGTCTACATTTTATTTGACTGGACACCAGCACTTGACCACATAGAACACTCTCTCCTCCTGAATGCTGTTTCTTCTTTGTCTTCAGGAACACAATCCAACTCAATTTTCCTCCTTCCTATCTGCTTCTTCCCAGTCGCTGGTTATTCTCAACTCCTTGATGTCTAAATGTTGCAGTGCTCCAGGCCTCAGTACCTGGACATCCTTTTTCTGCTTACACTCACTCCCTTGTGATTTCATCCATTCTCATGGCTTTAAATGCCTTCTTTGTGCTAATTGATGACTCACCAAATTTGTGTCTCCAGCTCTAATCTGCAACCTGAACTCCTGACTTGTTTTTATCTATCTCCCAACAGGATAACTAAATAGCAAATCTTATCTGTCCAGAATGATCTCTTGGGCTGGCTGGTTAACTAACTTAGTAGAGTGTGATGCTAGTAACACCAAGGTAAGTGGTTCAGATCTCCATACCACCAGACAGCTACAAAATAAAAAAAAAAGAAAGAAAGAAAGAAGGAAACAAGAAACAAAAGAAAACAAAACAAAACTGAGGTCTTGATATTCCCTAACTAGTTGTCTCTGCATTTCTCCCCAACTCAGTTAACAAAAACTTTCTTTTCTCATTGCTCAAGCTAAAATCCTTGGCATCTTCCTTGACTTCTATCTTTCTCTTACCCACCCAAACCCAGTCTATCATCAAATCCTGTTGGCTCTAGTCAGCATGCATTCAGGATTCAGTCATTTCTCACCATCCCACAGCCACCCCGAAGTCCATCCATATCTCTACCTGCAATAGCCTAGCTATTCACCCACCTGTACCCTGTTCTCCTGCAGTTCATTCTCAAAAATAGATATTCCTCTGCTCGAAGCCCTCTCATGGCTTTCTATCTCACACACAGTGAAGCTAAAATCCTTGCCATATGCCACGTGGTCTACTCTCAGTTGCTTCTCTGGCCCTGTCTCTGGACTCTCTCCCATTCTCTCCATGGAATCACCACTGTCCGATATGCCATTCTTTGGCCCCACCAGGTACACTCGCTGTCCCCTCCCTCGTTGCTCTTCCACAGGCATCCCAGTGGCTCACTCCCTCACTTCCTCCTGGTCATCACCCAGAAGTCACCTTCATCCTCCTTCCCTGTTCAGTCTTTTCTCTCTAGAACTCAACCTTATCTAAAAAGCTACATATCTCACTGATGTTATTTAATACCGTTTCTTCTCCAGAACA
Organism: Cynocephalus volans; assembly: GCF_027409185.1. NCBI lineage: Eukaryota > Metazoa > Chordata > Mammalia > Dermoptera > Cynocephalidae > Cynocephalus > Cynocephalus volans. The sequence continues at coordinate 68,560,990 of NC_084472.1, forward strand.
TAACTTCATGAGTGCTGCCATATTTTCAGTGCTCTGGTTGGGGGCCCTTGGTAAATATTTGCTGAGTAAATGAATGAGTAATTGACTCCTCACTCAGCACAGCTTTGGTGCTGCCTCGATTTCACTCCCTGGACACCTTCATCATTGGTCTTGGGCAGTGACTATCCCAATGCACTGACTGGGGGAAGCAAGAGCAGAATTAAAATTGCTTTGCCGTTAATGAGCTTCTCCTCCCATAGCCACCCCAGCCACCCTCCCACCCCACCCCTCTCTCACACCAGCTGAAACAGCCTTTAATGTCCCCAGGGGCTCCCCGTTTGTTTGTCTGTTGTTTCTTTGATTCCATGTTTCTCTCTTTGGTTCAGGGTTGATTGATGGGAAAAGAGCTGGAAGCCCATGCTAAGCCTGCATTTCAGCAGGGACTGGACTCCCCTCCTCCACGTGATGGCTGGTGTTTCAGGCACACACAGTAGTGGAGTAGGGAATAGAAGAGGGATGAGAAATAGTGCCGCCTGTATGAAGATGCAGGTCGTGCCCTGCGGAACTCCAGGGAGTGACTTGCACTTGTATATGACGGACTTGGGCAGGAAAGGTCTGACTTGAAGAGGATGGATGTAATCTGATGTTGAGGCCCTTGAGATGTGGCAGTTTAAATGCTGATTTCTTTTCTCAAGGGATGCTTTGTGAGCTCTTGAGAGATGACATTCCCGGGGCTGAGGTTCTCTTACCTACAGTTTCCTCGACTGCCTGGTGCCTCCTCTGGCTGCTCACACTTTCATCTTCTGCCCTGCCCACTCCGGGTGGTTCTCTTGGGAAGTGTGACTGTCTGAATGTTTGTGTCTCACTCCCCAGATTCATATGTTGAAGCCCTAACACTGAACACGATGGCATTTGGTGGTGGGGTCTTTGGCAGGAAATTAGGATTAGATGAGGTCATGAGTGTGGGGACCACATGATGGGTTAGTGTCCTTATGAGAAATGCAAGAGACACTAGAGTTTCTCTCTCTCTCTCTCTCTCTCTCTCTCTCTCTCTCTGCCATGTGAGGACACATCAAAAGGACGGCCATCTGCAAGCCAAGAAGAGAGCCCTCACCAAGACCCAAACCACTGGCAACTTGATTTTCAACTTCAAGCCTCCAGAACTGTGAGAAATAAATTTCTGTTGTTTAAGACCCCTAGTCTGTGATATTTTGTTATGGCAGCCTGAAGTGAATAAATCGGGTAGATCTCTCTCAAGATCATCCAGTCTGATTCCCTTTCTCAAGATCCACATCTAGCCCTTGGGAAACTCTGGAAACACAGACCATTCCCACCCCCGTCACATCCTCTCTGTTTTCCCAGGGCAGCCAGCAGCCGTAGTCACTCAGTCACAGGCTCTTCCAGCATAAATCAGGCTCATGTCAGTAGACAAATGCCGAGATTGTCAAGTGGCTCCAGCTTTTCTAAGCACCTCCTCTCCTCCCCAGTGTGGAAAGAAGAGCAAATATCCAGCATGCCAGCAAAAGCCTACTCCAAAGAATCTTCATCCACTGCCTCTTCAACCTCTACTATGGTCTGAATGGTTGTCTCCCCCAAATTCACATGTTGAAACCCAATCCTAAATGTGGTAGTAATAGGAGATTATTAGGTCATGAGTGCAGAGCCTTCATGAATGGGACTAGTGCCCTTGTAAGAGAGGCCTGCAGGAGCTTGTCCACCCCTTCCACCGTGTAAGGTCACAGCTAGAAGGCATCATCTGTGAACCAGAGAGCAAGCCCTTATCAGACACAGAATCTGTCAACACCTTGACCTTGGACTTCCCATCCTCCAGGATTGTCAGCAATGAATTTCTGTTGTTTATATCCACCCAGTCTATGGTATTTTGTCATAGCAGCCTGAGTAGATGAAGACAGCCTCTCTACAGAGTCTTACTTTGGCTCACAGTCTGGGGTGGAGAGAGGTGAGACTGACCCTGGTAGACCGACTTTGGGCACCTCCTCTGCAAGTCTCGCTTGCTGGTCTAGCCCCTCACACCAGGATGTCAGAATGCTTTGACCTATTCTCCATTCTCCTTCTAGAGCTTTCTGTCAAAACACCGAGACTACAGGAAGAGTCACACATAATATCCCATCACGCATAAAACAAGACAGTTATTAACAAAAATAGTAAAGGAAGAGGGAATGGGAAAGAAAGACCAAACATTTTCCATCAATGTGAGCAAAGCAAAAAGAAGCCCATGTCCAGCAGAAGCCAGCTGTGCAGGAACAAGAGACCCCCACATCGTGGTAGGGCACTGCAGGATGGGCCTTTGATCTGAATTTGCTCATTTCCCAGGAGACTTTTCCACTAATACCTCACACACTGTGGGAACTGAATAATGACTCCTGCCCCCCAAAGATGCCCATGTCCTAATCTCCAGACCTGGAGATATGTTACCTCATCTAGCAAAGGTGTCTTTGCAGATGTGATTAAGTGAAGAAATGCAGAGACGACACTGGATTATCTGGCTGAGCCCAATATAATCACAAGATTCCTCATAAAAGGGAGGCATTAGGGTCAAAGTCAGGAGAAGGAAAGGTGAAGATGGAGCCAGAGGTTGGACTTTGAAGGTGGAGGAAGGGCTGGGGCAAAGGAGTCCAGCGGCCTTCAGAAGCCAGAAGAAGCAAAGGAAGAGATCTCCCCTGAAGCCTCCAGAGGGAACCAGCCCTGCCAACACCTTGATTTGGCTTCCGGCCTCCAGACCTCTAAGAGAGTGAACTTCTGTTGTTTCAAGTCACTAAGTTTGTGCTAATTGGTTACAGGAGCCACAGGAAACAAACATTCTATTACACATCTTTTACTTGCCTGAAGAAAGGAATATTCTTCAGGTACTCTAGGCATTTAGAGAACATAATGTACAGTTATGATGTTCTGTAAATACAGGTGCAAAATGCAAATGGGTTTTCAGCTGTCTTCTATAATTCTCAGCACACTCAGAGGGAAAATAGGAATGCTTTCAACGTTAGGCTGAAATTCCATCATGGGCTTATTTAAGGATGAGTTCCTCAGGTTCACAAAACCGAGTTCCAATGCCTTTGTGTTTCCTTTTAGAATCTCAGTGGACATAGTGACATGAATTGTGAGTGGCACCAACTGTTCGCAGTTTGAAAACCTGTGCAGTAATCCACGACCAGATGACCTCTCTGAATTCAGCTCTTAGTTTATCCTGCTTGTGCTCACTCAATAGTAAACAAACATTTAAAGGAGTATAAAACTTTGTTCAGGGTTCCCAGTGGCATTTAACAACTGAACTCCATCTTTTCAATAAATCTTTAATTGGGAACTCATCTTCAGTTGTACTGAGAGAGTCCTTTAATCCACCGAACAGAAAGAGAAGTTTATATTAATATTTCTGTCTTAGTTCAGGCTGCTATACCACAGGCTGGGTGACCAAAACAAGAGCCATGTATTTCTCACAGTTCTGGAGGCTGGAATTCCGAGATCAGGTGCCAGCAGGGCTGGGTTCCGGCGAGGCTCTCTTCCCGGTTTACAGACGGCTGCCTTCTCATCATATCCTCACGTGGCAGAGAGCGGGCCCTGGTCTCTTCACCCCATTATAAGGGCACTAATCCCATCCATGCGAGCTCTGCCCTCATGACCCTATCACCTCCCAAAGGTCCCACATCCAAACAACGTCACATGGGGATTCAGGCTTCACCATATGAATTGGGGGAGGGGGACATTCAGACCTTAGCAGTCGCTCTTGTGTGCTAGGTCTTACCAGACCACGACTACAGAGTAAGGACATGGTTCCTCTTGATGCGCACGTTATTGAAACACAGCTCCCCAGTCTGTTTGATGCTATGAATTTGCCCGCTTCATGGGTCCCCCTGTTATTTCTGTGTCTCCAGTGGGCTGACATGGGGCCTCATATGTATCCTGGGCCTCCCTTTGGCTCTGGCACCTGAGGACACCAACTTCCCCACTGGGCTGGTGTCAGGTGCTCCCAATGCTCACAGTCCTGGGCGCCAGGGTCTGCTGGACTTGAGTGCAGGTAGGACAGTGGCCTCCTGCCCCAGCTTGGGACACACTGTGTCTGCAGAGCAGGCCCCTGAGGTGAAGCAAGTCCGCCTGGGTCTGGTCTGTGCTCCACTAGCCATGGGCACTCGGTCCCGTCCTGCAGCCTCAGCCCTTCCTTCCCTGCATGCCCCACCTGCTCCTGCCCATCCCAACACCAGATCCTTACTGGACCTGCACTTCCAAAAGAAGGAAAAACTTCTACAGATCTCACAAACAGATCCTGAAGGAGGTGTGATGGAGAAGAAACCTCCCCTGCCCAGCCCCCAGCTGCTCTCCTTGCAGTGGGCTCGATGTCCCCCGACCTATCACCTCAGTGGACACAACCCCCACCCCCACCCCAGCTTCTTCCCGGACACCCCCTCCTAACACCCACCACAGTCGGGAAAGCAGACTTGGATTCCTACCAGTGGTCTTCAACCTACGAGACCTCGGAGACAACTGGGGGACTTTGAGAATCCTGATGCTCTGGCTGGACCCCAGACCAGTCACCTAGAGCTTCTGGGGCTACAGGGAGACAGCTGTAATTTTTTAAGCTTCCCAAGGGACTCTCCATGGCCTGAGATAGTTCTCAAATATAATCAAGAGCCCAAGCTAAAAGTAATAGTGTCACTGCTGATACAGATGCTTTCTTAAATTTTGTTTTCTGTCAAATTAAGAACAGTAGAAAGCTAAATCAGTCTTTTAAAATAGCACAACTTAAATCAGAAGGACATGGCAGAAGTCTCCAGGAGAAAGCCCAGATGATGATCGAGGCAGCAGCTGGGACCCAGGGCTGGTGGGCCCTTTGGCTGTCTGGCCTGGCAGTTCTGAGCAACTCTCCCATTTGTAATTAAACCAGGGCTGGATCCAGGTGTGTGGCATCTGAAGGTTTTACAGTTTAGGGGATCTCCTTAAGAAACACAAAACTATGAATTAAAAATTAGACACAAAATGAATGCATATTTAGAAGGGGCCTTTGGGACAGAAGCCCAGAACGTTAAATTTCATTAATTTCCTGGTGAATAAATTCTCTGATCAGGCCTAAATGTCCTACCACAGGTTGGGTTCTGTATGGTGCTAGTCAACCATCAACTAAGCATCAGTATTAAGCTTTCTCGTCGGTGGATGGCTGGTATCGTGCCCTTGCGCCCTCTGAGGAGGACGCCCATGGCCTAGGTCACTAGGGAGGCTTTGTATTCGGCGTTGTCTGGGCACAGGTGTCTTCCCAGGAGTCCTGAGTCCTGCTCCCGGCACACGTGGGGGAGTGACAGCTGTTGGCCACGTGCCCTGCTGGGCTAATGTACCTATACCACAATTCCATTTGATGAACTTACTGGAAAACTCAATCCTGGCATCATGTCACCCATACTTCTGTGCTTCAAAGGTATTGCTTAAAGCAGCTTGCCATGACACCAAGGGTGGGCAGACCATTCATTACCCACTATTGCCAGGGACGCTGCTGGGTCCCGCGAGCCACTCAGCAGCAAGGGCGTGCGATGTCCTCTCCTGCTACAACTTCTGGTCCCCACACTGTACTCCTTTCCCCCTCCTCCCCACTTTTTTCCCCCATTTTTCTTTCTCTTCTTATTTATCTTCTTTCTTTTAGAGGTACCAGTAGACGCCCCCTGCCCTACTGTTTATCGGGTGTCTTTTTGTTTGACTAGCTCGGTCGAGTGAGACACACTGGAGGATTGGAGCCATTAGAGGATTCTGTCAAAAGTGGCTTCCTTGAGGGCAGGAGCATGGAGCGTACTTTTTAACACTATGCAGCTCGTAGGCGATTATGAAATACACGTTGCACCGGGATGGGGAGCATACCCCAAACCTGTGCCCACCTGGAATCTCAGAATGGGGTAAGATGCGTTTGTGCTGAGTTAGGGCAGCCCTAAATCTGATGACTGGTGTTCTTATGAGAAGAGGACACAAAGTGACACACACAGAGAAGAGGGCCATGTGCAGATGGAGGCAGGGACTGGAGTGCTGCAGCCACAAGCCACGGAAGGCCAAGGATTGCCGGGGGCCACCAGAAGCTGGAAGAGGTGTGGATTCTCTGCTAGAGCCTGCAGAGGGAGTGTGGCCCTGCTGGGACCTTGGCTTCAGACTTCTGGCCTCCAGAACTGTGAGACGATACACTAGTGTTGTTTGTAAGCCATGCAGCCTGTGGTAATTTGTTACAGCAGCTCTAGGAAACTAAAATATAGCACTTTGAAAAAACAGGTCTCAAGTGTGTGGCTGCCTATAAGATACTGAGGGAGAAAAATACTTCAACTTGCATGTTAATGCCTGAGATTTTTAACATGGCCTTTGTTTCCCGATTAAGACTAAGACCTAAAACATGTGGGTTCCGGAGAGGTAATATATCGATTTCACTTAGTCTAACTGTAAATGATGCTCTGAGCCAACTGTCATTTTGAAAACCTTACTTGGGGCAGTGACAGTGCAAACAGAAAACTCAGTCACACAGCTGAACACTCCTCTGTGCATTTGGTTATTTTGCTATGCCCAAAGAAGAGACTAAAACCTTCAGTCTACACCGGCAGATTCCATGTGGCAAATACACAATGCACAGAACTTGAACTGTGTGCTGGGCCTTCCTCCTGGATTTCTTCTCTGTCTGGCATTGGGTAGATTGCTATCACCTAAAGCACACAGACCCTCGGATATTAGCAGGAACAGTAGATGGTTTCAATTTCCCTTTGCTTATCAAGGGTTTTAAAGCTGAAATAGGATAGTGTAGGGTTGTTTTTTTCCTCTCACGTGAAAAACAAGCCGGGAAATAGCTTCAAACTGCCAATAAAAGGTATACAAAGGATGAATTTTTTAAGACCCCTAAATATACTCTTCGATTCTCAAATAAGAAAATGAAAGGTAACTGGAGAGTCAGCCTATCAAAAAAAAGGAATATTGAAACCTTCATTTCTGAACTGTCTTTACTGGCATAAGAATCAGCTGCCCTGCTTTAGAAATAAGTGAAGATGTAAAAAATCACAGACTGAATACAACATGTAGGAATTGTTTCGGCAGAAATCTACTGTAAGTTATTGGCTAATAAGTATCACTTTTGGTAAGCAGACATATTTCTATTATGCTTTATTTCCTTTACTTCTGAAGTAAGCTGCAACAAGTGTTATATGTTTATAATTAAACTCAGCATTTGGTTCCTTTCTACGTAACCGATGCAAGATGGGTGGAGAGTGAGCAGAAGCGGGATTCAACACAAAACAAAATTTTTTCTTGATTAATTAGAAAATGTAATCCTCAGATATCTGGATTTTTAAAATATGCATGAGAAATAAATAATGGCATTCTTGCAACATCGAGAGATGATATAATTCTGGAAAACTCACCCCAAGCACATAGGGGAGTCCTGACAGTTTGTCACCTTATAAAAGGTGACAAATCCCGATGAGCATTATTAGCTGTGAAGTTCCAAAATTAGTTTGAAATTCCTACAACAACGCGGAAATTCAAACACATCAGCACAGTACAATAGATGCAGATGACAAAGACGAAAAATAAACCATTTTTATTCAGGTTGTTGTTTTAATAAAAGATACATGTGTAAACAGAGCACAGTAGGTAAACTTGACCACCAGTCCCCTCACCTCTTACCTCAGACCTTCCTGCTGGGGGCATGAAGTCAGCAGGGCCAGGATTCTCAGAACACCGGCGCATGGCACGTGGGCAGCTGGCCGTGGCTGAGGCACATCTCTGAGAGTCCTCTGCACCTCCCGTCCGTGTGGTGGGCCACAGCACGGCTTCCACTTTCCTGTCATCTTCTGACATCTCCTATAACCAGAAATAAATTGCCACTATTTCGCTTTCTTAAACAAGAAGTTAATGTTTCTCTCTTTTAAATACAAAGAATGAAGAATTTGTGAAGCTGTGCTTAGAAATGAGAAATAAACTACATTTTGGAAATTATGCCAAAGTTAACTTTCTCATTTGTTAGAGTCATACTTTTTTTTTTTTTTTTTGAAAAAAGACAAAAATTCATGAGTTCAGGTGTTCTTCTTTTGGGGTTTTGTAAGACTCAAGGTGACGTTTTCACAACTGTACACAGAAGACATCCCTCCTCTTGGCCACTCACACCCCACCCTCAGCTTGGCACACGGTGCAGGCTGAATAAAAGTAAATAGAAAGACAGCAGAGGACAGAGGAAAAAAATATCGCCTCAGTGTTGGCTCTGAGCATCAGATGAAGTAAAGAATAAAATGTGTTTTGTGAACTATTAAGCACCACAAGTTTCGGAAACAATATTTTTTTAAAGAGTGTTTCTGCATTTTCCCTAGATTTAATTAATGCAGGACACCGGAAGGGAAGCTACTACAATTAAGTTTCAGACAAAATCTAAAGATTTAATTCAAGGATACCTGAAAACATAAAACCATTTGGAGGCATTTAAACAGCTGTCACACCTCTAGCTGGTAAATGTTCATAGCATCCCAAAACCTGTCAAAGAACTGGGGATGGGTTGTTTTTCTTTTTGTTCAAGGACCACACGTAAGATAGCAATTTTGGTTTGTATTGAAATTTTGCCAGGAGCAGGGATTGTAGTTTTTTTATGCCTTGGATGCAATTAGATTGCCTGTGGGCTTTTATGACCTACAAAAGTAGAATGTTATGCATTTATTCAGAGGTCCAGCCTCAGATTATGAGTAACTGTAACCTTGAGTCTCAATTCTTTTCAGCCTATATAAATATATACATACATGCATATATGTGTATATATACACATGTGTGCATATATAATATATATTATATATACAACTTATATATAATTTTGCTTGCCAGTGCAAGAAGAATGGGGGAAGGGAGAGCATTTTAACTTTTCTTCCAAGTCATTACAGCTATAAACCTGTTTGGGAGGAGGGTCCGAGGCAGGGAGAGAAAGAACCAAAGAAAAAATAGCTTTATGCACCTGTGCACTGGTTCATTCACTCTTCAGATTCTTACTGAGCCAGGCACGCACGAGGCCAGTTTGGTACTTGAGGTCAAAATTCAATGTTCTTAGGTAGAGCTTCGTGCTGACCTGACACAACCATCACTTTTAGGACATTCTTTCCACAAGTGTCATATTATGAAAATCTATGTGCCATTCTCATACATCAGTAATAACATATCTCTAAAAAGCCAAATGTTAAAAAGAAAAATCCAGCATAAAACTGATAACAAGGCTCCCATTCAGACACGGCAGCCAAACTCTATCTCGAGTAAAAACTATATGGCTAAAAATACCTGCAGTGAAACAGAGAACATACCGTGCAGGAAGCTGAGACACAACAACATAAGACCAAACGCCAGAACCACAGCAACTAATGTCAACCATAACCACACTGATAGTTGCTCTAATTCCACAATGTTTTTATTGACCTTTGTAAAAAGCCTATAAACATTGGTGGAAATGGCAGTGCCTTACATCTCGAAGCTCTTTCAAGCCCTTTGAACTTGAAAATCTTTGGCATCGTCAAGGTGGATTTTATTGAATTAGAGAAAATTGCAGCAGATTTCATAAAGTCATGAAGTCGACTTTTTATTTTTATTTTTTTTTAAAGATGACCGGTAAGGGGATCTTAACCCTTGACTTGGTGTTGTCAGCACCACGCTCAGCCAGTGAGCGAACCGGCCATCCGTATATGGGATCTGAACCCGGGGCCTTGGTGTTATCAGCACCGCACTCTCCCGAGTGAGCCACGGGCCGGCCCTGAAGTCGGCTTTTTAAAATCATGCTTAGAGTTAAGGTATCATATAATTGTTCTAAAACAGAAAGCAGAAAGTGCTCATAGAAAAAGTAAGACTAGGTTTTTAGCTGCCACTGCCGCTGTTGTTTGTGGTCTTATTAGTCATGGGAACAATTGGAATTTTCTTCTGAGCAGCAGTTTAAAGGACTTTAAGGGCTTAATTCTATACTCTTGTCTCCATCTCTCCTAACCACTCCTTGAACTTCTCTGTCTGTGGTGGCACCTCCAGATTCTTGAATGAAAATCTCACTCTGGAAACCACTAAATCAAGAAGCATGTACTGAGTCCAGCAGCAGCCTTTATCTCAAGGATAAAAGCAGCTCTGTTTCTACAAATGCAGGGATGGAGTCCCACCCTGACCCCAAAACTGTGGAGAGAGAAGGGGTAGGGACCTTTCCTGCTACATGCCCAGCATGCTGGGCTGTGCCAAAAGCAGTCCCTGTCCCAGGAGAAGGACCAGAACTGCCCACACCCAGTTCCGTGGGGTTCCTCAAGCGCAGATCACCATGCTATGTGCCATGGGGCTTTGCCTCCTTGGCATAGGGATTGGACCAGGTGGGGTACCTGACCCAAAGGCAGTGATCAGCATGTGGGCAGGTGGCCTCAGTGGCCTCGAGAGAGTCTGCAGCAAGCATTCTGCCCAGCAGGAGAATTTTATGCCTAACGGTGGCTTGCTAAACCAATCATATGCTCTCTTTTGAGAAATTTCAACCCCAGATGTAGAAAATGACCCTTAAGTATCTGAGGACAAAGTAGAAACAGAGTCATGGAGAGCAGGGAGCAAAGGCCTGAGTGGCCTGGGCTCCTCGGTGGCCTCTAGGTCATCAGAGCAGAGGCCAGTGGTCCAGTGGTCCAGTGGCAGTGAGTGGCAGCCCATCTCTCTGTGAGAAGCTCTTCTCTAATATGGCCCTGTGAGCCTTAGCAACCCTCATGGTTCTCTGTTCTTAGTAGCATGCAAGTCTAACACAGGGTGGTTCCAAGGACATATAAGGCACAGTCCTTACCCTGAAGGAATGAATGTACAACACAATAAAGCACTGGGGTAGGGGGAAAAGGGGACCAGATTAAAGATTAACTGAAGGGATACCTGTACTCCAATGTTTATTGCAGCTCTATTAACAATAGCCAAGAGTTGGAACCAGCCCAAATGTCCATCATCAGATGAGTGGATAAGGAAACTGTGGTATATCTACACAATGGAATACTACTCTGCTATAAAAGAGTGAAATACTGCCATTCGCAGCAACATGGATGGACTTAGAGAAAATTATATTAAGTGAAACAAGTCAGGCACAGAAAGAAAAATGCCATTTGTTCTCACTTATTTGTGGGAGCTAAAAATTAATAAATAAATAAACACATAAACAAATAAAAGATGGGGAAGAAGAAGACACAACAACCACAGAAATTCCTTGAACTTTTTAAGTCAAGTGAACAGACATGATGTGGAGGGGAGGGGAGGGGTTGGAGAAGAATGGGTAAAGGGGCATGAAAATCAACTACAATGTATATTGAGAAGTAAAATAAAATTTAAAAAAAAAAAAAGATCAACCGAGAGAACGATGGAAGAGTGCACTCAGTGAAGAAGCTGCCCTACCTTTCCCAACCTACTTTCAAGCTTATTTTTAACTTGTCTTCCTGGGTTGGAAATGAGAAAACCCAAAGTTACCTATTAAGTACAAAAGCTGTTACCCACAGAGTGCTGCACCGCCTCACGTGTAGGAGCCATCATTCTAGCGAAACAGATTCTGGGCAGAGATGAAATTCACACTTTCTTGGCTCATAAATGCTCTAGGCAGGGAGACAACTTACAGGGGGAGACTACGGCAGGATGAGACGTGAAATATGAAGCCGGGTTACTTGGTCCCCACAGCCCCTATGTCTATCCTGCTGCTTTTAGTCAAACCAGAACACACACTCCTCTGTGGCTGGGGATGGTGCGACCACAGCTCAAACACAGAGAGAACTGAAAAGCTCAGGCTCAGCCTTTGCCTCCAGGGCCCTCTAATTCCCATCGTAAGCAATGGGGTGCTGGATGCAATAGGCCTCCCTTGACTTAGGAGATCCAAGAGTACCAAAGACTTGTGCTTCACTTCTCAGGGAAAGCCTGGGAGATGGCACACATAGCAATGTCTCCTGTGTCGTCACTGCCATCACCCTGTGAGTGCAGAACACAAATGACAAGGTGATATGTCAGGGCAGAAGAGGGCCTGAGATAGTTCCCAGGATGGCAAAGAGAACATCCAAATATGTGCAGAGAAAGTTAGGAGAAAGAGGGAACACCAGAGCCAGCAAGTCCAGAGGGAATGCCAGGCTGCAGCAGGGGATGCAGCGGGGACAATCCTGAGGGTGGGGGGACACAGGACATCTCAGTTACAGCTAGTGCGGGGAGAGGCACACCCCAGAAGAGGGACTTAGACCTGAGAAATCCAGAATATTTACATCACCCGAGAGAAGTCTTTTCAGTGCAGTGATGGCGAGATGGACACCAGATCAGAGCATGAAGGATCAGATCCGAAGATCCGAAGAACTGGGACAGGCAGGTAGGGACCACTCTTAGGAGAACTTAGATGGGACAGACAGGTAGGGACCACCCTTAGGAAAACTTAGATATGAATAAAATTAGATACATAGGGTAAAAATCGAAAAGCACAGGAGGATCATGTGAAGGTTTGAGGGTTTTCTTATAAAAAGCAGAGACATGTGTATATGCTTGAAGCAACAGAACTGTTGGAGGACAGGACTTGGAGAAAATCTAGAGGAATCACAAGGACAGCCAGATGTCTGTGACATTTACCCTCTCGCAAATGTTGGCTCCTACTAGAATCATCTGTATGTCCTTGGAGAATATATAAGAACCCAACTATATAGTCTTCAAATTCTTACTTGGAATTTGACCAAATCAAAACCCAAACCTAATTATTATGTGTTCAGAGGACATTCCTTGAGTGCTTGATCTTAGACTGGATGACTACAATTTCCAGTCATCATTTGATATTTAAAGCTTAATATAAAAATTAAATACTCAGAAAATTAAGACGCTGAAATTATACGACCATGCTTCAGAAAGTTGTGGGAAGATTCATATTACCTTTTAATTCTATTTTTCCACAAACTTTTTGAAGTACCCTCCTAAACGGAGGTGTCTTAGCTCAAAGTGCTATAACAAAATACCACAGACTGGGTGTCTTGAACAATAGAAATTTATTTCTCACAGTTCTGGAGTTTGAGAAGTTCAGGATCAAGGTGTCAACAGGTGAGGGTCAGTTTCCTGGTTTACAGATGGCTATCTTCTCATTGTGTCCTCACACGGCAGAGACCGCGAGAGCTCTGGTCTCTTTTCTTATTATAAGGATACTGATACTGTCATGTGGGCTTCACCTTCATGACCCCATCTAAACCTAATTAAGGCCCCACCTCCAAATACCATTGGATAGGGGATTAGGGGTTTAACATATAAATTTGGGGGGGAAACAAACATTTAGTCCATAGCACAAGGCAATATAATTTACTAAGAAAGTTGGTTCTGGGGGAATAGTAGGGACTAAAATTTATTGGCCTGGTAGCTAATTCTAACAGCTTGTTAAAAAAAAAAAATCAGAAAACACACACACACGCAAATACACTTCCTTCCAAGCCATTAAATATTCTGTACTTTTAAAAAGGAATAAATGACATATCTTTCTCTGAAACTTAAATACTAAAAAGAAACATATTAAGATAATGCATGATGCATTTTAAAAGAGGAAATATTCTTCCGTGTTATTAATAAAATTAAAGTTTTCTTTTCTTGTTTTCTCTTTTTTGCATTGTCTCTGTTACAGTGGTATATTTATTGTGTGTGCAGTGATAGTTGCTGGCATTCCTTCTGATGACAGACATGAATGTGGAAAAACTTCTCTATATTATGTATAAGACATGCAGCTATGGCAGTTATTATTATGCCTTTTGTTACACTTCTCTCTGTGTAATGGAGATGAAAAAAAGGATTACTCAAAGCAGCATGAATGTGATGAGAAGTCTGAAGGAACTGCACCTCAGCAACTCCTCTGTTAGAAGGAGAAAACTGGGTACAGCCCCAATTCAAAGTTAGCTTCTGTTTTTTATTGTAAAGACAAGGAAGTTTCACAAGAAAAATCAGTTGATTCGATTATTTCAAAAGGACACAAAGACGTGGGCAGTGGACAAAAGTTATCTATGGCTAAGTATAGCTTAAACAATGGAAACTAGTAACATCAGTAAAATTAACAATGTGACATTCCAAAGTATAATTTTTGAAAAGCTAAGTTGGTCGAACTGTGATTGTTATCTAAAATATAATCTCTCCTTAAATGATTTAAGTAATAGTTACATTTTTATGATTAAATCTAAGTATAATTGTCTGGAAAGTTTCCACCAACAGCTTGCCCTTAGCAAACATTTTTTCACATTTTTCCTACAGCAATTCCTTAAAATCTCTAAACAGGATCAGTATGACAACCACCTGTTAGCTCTAAAATCATTAAAGCATACAATCCCATACCTAAGGATTGATTAGAGTTGATGAGATAGGCTGTTGCCATGCTACCTGTGGGCTTTTGCTACCTGTGGCCCCCTGACCGGAGACATGCATTGCCTCACACATGCATTACCTAAAAACCCTATTCTAAAAATCAAATGAGAGTCACTATTTCTAACCCTCTACACCTTTAAGATTTTGGTTGCCTGCATATTACAATTGCTACACAAGACATAAAAGTTCCAGCTATCCAGGTTAATCAGCTCAGAAATTAAATTTGTTATACAACTAAAGACATGTTAAAACAAACAAAACAAAAAATACATGTGGGCTTAAATTATGTATGTATCAATATACGATGTACAGGGGGTAACTATCTACTTTCCTGATCACCTAAATGACATAACACCTTAAATTACAAGTTTCCTTGGCCTGAGACCTATACTGGAAGCTACAGGACAGAAATTTCAAATGTCTGAATTTCTAAATTTCGAAAATTCCAGATTCAGTATATTCAAGGTGAGACATATCTATCATCAGAATTTTAGCAAGTTTTCTACATGAGTGGTATTTTGATAAGAAAAGATATGAATGTGAAGTAAATTAAAATTGATGATTACCTTAGTTACTCAATAATTCCTGATATTAAGTTAAAAATCCCATTTGTGCATCAAATATATCCAAATATACTCGTATAGGATAAGAAAAATCCACTAAGAAAACACTTATTTTCCTGCTCCTGGAAGGCTCCTCTGGCTCTGCTTGTAGAGAGAAGAGGGAGGTTTTCTGAAGATGAGGATGGAAGTGGGTAAGCTAGACAGAGAGGGCCTTGGGTGCCGTGTGAGGAAGTTTTACTTCATCTTGGGGCCTCTGGCAGCTGGTGAAGAGTAGAGGTCCAGGTAGGCAAAGACAGAAACCCAAACCTGAGCAGTGGCTGCAAGGACAGAGAGAAGGACCTAATGGAGACAACCTCGGAAGCAAAATCCAACAGGTCTCTAAGTCATCGGATGGTTGAAGCTTAGATGGAGCCCTGATGTGGGTTTGTATTATTTATCTATTGATGTATAACACATTACCACCACATGGCAGCTAAAAACAACACACACTTCTTGTCTCCCAGTTCCTGTGGATGAGGAATCTGGGCCTGGCTTAGCTGGGCCCTCTGTTCAATGTTTCATGAGGCTGCAGTGATGGTGTGGGTTGGGCTGTGTTCTCATCTGGAGGCTTCACTGGAGAAGAATCTGCTTCTTAGTTCATTCAGTTTCTTGGCAGAATTCACATGACTGAGGCCTCGGGCCCCATTTCTGCACATGGCATTTACTCCTCAAGACCAACAGGAGAATGTCTGCTGCAGCTGCAGATCTACGTTCTCTCATTTCCAGACTCTAGACCCTCTTCCAAAGAGCTCGCCTGATTAGGTCAGGCCCACCTATGCTCAAAGGGTGGGCAGGAATCTTAGAATTCTGCCTACCACAGGAATAATGGGAGTGGAAGAAAGTCATGAATTCGGCTTTGGACACACTGATGTTTGTAGGGCCTGGGGACATACAGTGAGGTTCTACAGGTCAGAGGAAATATGAGCACTTGGAGCTGGAGAACTAGATTGGCTGACACCACTGGAACGAACACGGAGCCAGACAGACTCCTAGAGACCAACTATGGGTGGACTAGAATTTACCATTTGCTTAAGGCTAATGAGATGTGGAATCCATTTGTAGTTGTCCCTTCGTTACACTCTGCTTGCTTCTTTACGCCACCCTCCTTGGCAGTGATTCTCTAAAATAGTACCAACTGTTTCTCCACATATGGGTTTCTGGAGAATAATTATGCTCTACAAAGTGGCTTTTGTTCCCAGGAAAATTTTCCAGAGGGATGGGTGCTCCCATTGTCTGTGTGTTTAGTTAAATTTGGTTAAACAGAATTAACTAGGCTTTTGGAGACTAAACTCTGTCTCTTGCTGAGAACTAAAAATTTCAGCAATTGGAAGCATGATCTAATGTTGCATGAGTGGATCTGTAATCAGTAGTAACTTTTACAATTCTTGGGTTCCCTAAATTCTCAGAATAAGGTCATGTCATTTCTCTCTCCAAAGTACCCAACCTCTGGTCACCCGTCCACATACCTCTTTCCATGTTTTCTCTTATAATGTTCCCGTTCTCCACAAATCCAGCAAAGAAGAAAACATATTTACCTAGCTCCTTAAGCTAAAATCGAGATTTGTGCTACTGAGCAACCCGCAATGCGCCCTTCAACCAAGAAGAAATGGACGTGCAAGGCCACCTGCTGGAGATTCAGAGCTCTGCACACTTGGCTTCAAGTATTATTAGCTCATTTACCTCATAGCTGTGTGAGGCGGTGGTCTTCAGACTGAGATACTTGAGGGCATCAAATTCCAGCTGCTCCAGTTCCACAGGGGCTCTCTCTCAGAACTGACAGGCCCGGAACATGCGGCCCGTGGAGGTTCAGAGGAGACCTGCCCCTGTACAAGGATGACTAGTTAACACTTGCAAGGCACTTGCTCAATGCCAGGCATGTGTTATGGATTCTACTCTAAATCACTTCTTTTTGCTGTATTTTTCACTGAACCCTGTCTCATTCCTACGATAATCTCATTTACGGATACCTGAACTAATTTTTTTAAAGCCCAATAGATATGATTAGAGTATGTATTTCCAATAAATTTTTACTTTGAATATCTAAAAATTCTTTACCAAAATGTATAATATATTTAGGTGTTTTTTATCATTCATGTACTACTAATAATTGTAATGAGAATTTAACGCAGAAGAAAAACTTCTAACAATTACAGATTTTTGGTTATAGGAAGTAAATGCTAATTTAAATCTTTATACATACAATATTGTTAGAAAAATATTATAGTCATCTACAAAAGACTATTAAGTATAACAATGTTACATTTGACAAAATTCTTTGAGAGATGTGGGATAGAAATAGAAATTCAAAGAGAAGACAAACCATGTGAAATTTAAGGGGAGAAATAATTTTAAAATATTTTCATAGGTGGGATTACATTCCTTGCAATTACACCATGCACTGTGTAACAATGTTTCAGTCAATAACAGACCACATGTATGATCGTGGTCCCACAAGAGAATAGTACCCTATTTTTACTGTATCTTTTCTACGTTTAGATTCTATGTTTAGATACTTACTATTGTGTTACAATATTCAGTACAGTAACATGCTGCACAGGTTTGCAGCCTAGGAGCCACGGGCTGTGCAATATAGCCCAGGTGTGTAGCAGGCTGTGTTTGTGTAGGTATGACCTTTGCACAAAGAAATCGCTAAGAACGCATTTGTAGCCCCTCCTTAAGCGAAGCATGACTAAATTGAGCTTGTTATTAAAAAAGAAATCCCAGAGCAATCATTGAAGAACGTGGGAGGGGTACAAGTTTTGCCAAATTCTTTTGGGAACACTCTAACGAAAAAGTTCGCAGACCGCTGGGATAATAGTTACCTCCAAGGATTGTTAAGGACCAAAAAAGTAAGAACCAGACGCTCGACACATGCTGGGCCTACTTTCTTCGTTAATTCCTAGGATCATGGGACTCAAATACTAAAATATTTTCACTCCTGGTAATGACGCTGGCGAATGCTTTGCAAGTCAAGTGCCAAAGTTAGTCAAGCTGGAACGTGCGTAGGCGCAGAACGTCCGCTCCCCATCCCGGGTCTGCTGGAACAGGGGGGAATGGGAACCAGGCAATGCCGGGTGACGTGTGGGCTCCAACCGCGGACTTCGGAGCTGCAATAAAGGCGACCCATCGGTTGAGACGCCGGCCCCGGCCCGCCAGGAGGCGAGCGTGGAAGCAAAGCGCGCGGCCACGCCCCGACCACGAGCTCCGAGGCCCGCCCAGGCCCTCCGCCTCCTCGGGAATACCAGCCCCAACGCCCCGCCCTTCGCCCCGCCCTTCGCCCCGCCCCACGTCGGAAAGGGGCGGGGAGACGGTGGGGTGGGGCGGAACCATGTGAACCTTCTGGACGAGGCTGGGGGCTGGGGGGCGGAGCGAGGGGGGCGGGAAGGGTTACGTCATCCCTCCGGGCGAGGCCGGGGAATGGTGGAACGGACGACGGCGGGGGGGGGGCTCGCGGCGGGGGGGGGGGGTTCGCGGCGGGGGAGGGGCTCGCGGCGGGGGGCGTGGCCGGCCACACGTGGTGCGGAACCGGCGCAGACCCCGCCACGGGTAAGCCGTCCTGGCCGGGTCTTCCCGGGTGGTTCCTACCTCTCCGGAGGGGCGACCCGAGCGGGGTAGCGGACCGGGCGGAGAGGGCCCCGGGTCGCGCCTCGTTCGTGTGGAAGCTCGGGCGCCCTGCTACAGCCAGGCGGAAACAATGGAGGCCGGCGGTTCCCGAGCGCGGCCGGCGTCGGAGGCCCTGATGGGAAGCCCCCGATGGGAAGCCCCCGGGGGCCCTGGCGCTGGGCAGAGGCAGTGGCGCGACGAGCGGAGCGTCCCTGTCCGTCACGATAAGCTCGCAGTTGAGGCCTGCGCGGCTCTTCTGGTGGGGGTCTGGAGGGCCCGCGTGCCCTCCCCGTTAGGCCTGCTGAGAATCCAGCCCGCCTGCAACAGATCCCTCTTGCAGAGGCTGCGGGTCGGGGTTGCTGGACAGACAGACACGCCCTAGGTTCAGAGTGCCCTGGTCAGTATCATCCCCAGCTCCACCAGCATGAAAGGCTGGGAGGTTGCCTGTAGGAAGGAAGGAGCATCTGAGGGAGATAATTCCCTACCATCTGGCTGGTGTGGGGCAGGCCACCCATTCCATCAGCCTCAGTTTTCTCATCTGTAAAATGGAGACGACGTTTGGTCCGCTGCACTAATAATGTCTTAGAGACCCAGGGCCAGTCCGCCCCTCACTGCCAGGGTCAGATTCCTAGTGCAGACTCAGTGTAATGAGGCAGAGAACCTGTAATGGGACCTTGTCACTGATATCTTTGTTGTCCCTAATGTTTGCAGAGAGGAGTGGTGAAAGATAGTTTCATAATATGTGTAGGATGAAGTTCTGGATTGGAGATCCCTCCCCCTGTTTTAGTGGTTTTTACATAGATTGAAGCCATGATTCAGGTGTTTATTTACTTACCTTGAACTAAGGAGGGACAAGGATTGAAATATTCAGAACTGAAAGAATCATCTGTATGTACTGCTGCATTGATCCAGGTGCGCACGTATAATTTCTCCTTCCCCTCTCGCTAGTCTTACTATTTAAATTGTTCCTCCCCATGAACTTTAGATTTCAAGAGGAGAGTGAGGCTGTCGTTTATTTTAAAGGATAGTATTTGCTTTTGTTCAATCCATCATATTGCTTTTACCCTAATAAACGGGGTCCACCAGGGCTTATAAAAGTGATTGCATTTGGCTTTGGTACTGGGAGAGGTGAAACTGGAATGATCCGGAACTGTGAGTGGGAGGGAGAAAATGGAAGCCTGCCTAACCTGCTTTGACTGGATTAATAGTTAATAGGAGGAGTTGCTTTTTAGCCCAGGCCTGGTGGCTTTGCATGGATAGCTGAATAATCTGCTCTCTGTTTACTCTCCTTTGATGAAAGGTGCATCTTAGATAATGATATCTCTGAGTGACTTTAGCTATTAGGCCATTGGTTAATTTGGCTACAAAGAACATAATATTAAAGAGATTGTACCACAGTGAGCTTGGAATTTATGGTATTTAATGTCCAAGAACCCAAATGAAAAGCTCCCAGTGTAAACATGTTGTCCTGTTAAATAGGGTTTCTTTTGATGTAAACAGGTACCTTCCCTGTGTACATTTCTGTTAACAAATGGATGAAAATTTGACTTATTAATTAACACTCATAAAATGTGTCTCCAGCATTTGTGGACTTTATCTTATTACTCGAAGCTCTCTCAGATGAGTACCTCAGCTGACACATCTGAGTTGGCTAGGACATGTGGAAATATTTCATGCTCTGTTGCTGGTGTTTGACGAGGAGGAGGTCGGCACTGGGAACTAAGTGGACTGAACTCCTACCCAGCTATGTGCAGTGCCTGAGATTTCGTCACTTCCTCGGTCTGCTGAAGAGCTGCCATGCTCTGCGTCACAGTGGGTAAAGTCACCCCTCTGTTTAAAAATCGCTTTGGGATCCTATACCAAGAAAAAAATGCTCTTTAAGTATGTGGATGCTCAGGCGTTTATCCGCATCCCCTTTGGAACTATGTAGCTTAGCAGGATCTTGTCGCTCCACAGCTGTGGTTCTGAAACACTTGGTATCATGTTGCAGCGGTACTGAATTTGCTCAGTGCGACTGCGCTCCTCTGCACTGCTGCTGAAGTTTGAGTCTTGCCTCTCGAAGGAATCTGAATCTTGGGTTGAAGAAAAGGGGAGAGAACCAATTTTGAGAGTCCCAATACCAGAATCATTTTTATTGCGTATTCATTCCAATTTTTAAAAACAGTCAAATGATTTGTTTGTGCCTGTGTTTGTAAGATGGAGCAGAAGTTGTTGGGTCCCACGCGTGAGAAACTGGATGTTAGAAAATGTGCCCAGGAGGCTGTGTGGTCAGTGGAAATTTCTTCATCTTAAGTTCTTGTGAAGGTTTAGCGTGCTGTCCTTTGGCTGTTTCTGGACTGTCATCAACTCAAATGGAGTTAACCCAGCTTTCCTTGGGCCCTTTGACTGTGTTGTTGGTTTGTGGTGGTAAAGACAGGGTGTGGCATTTTTGCTGGGATCCTTGAAGTGACCGCTTTCTTCGTGGTAAATAGAAAGTGGGAAGTTGTCCTCGTGCTTTAAGTGCCCGTAAATCAGTGTTGCCCGGCTGTACCTACTTCTAGTTTTTATCAGATTGTCTGTAACTCAGACCCTTCCTTCAGGTACCTGCCATTTGATGCACAATTTTGTGTAGATTTTCCTTCTGAGAAGAGAAGGGAAGATCAGTCTAAGCTCTGACTAGTTCCAAAATCTTGTGTCTGTGAAGCGCAGTCACTTCCTGGGGAGTTCAGTCCTGTGTCAGGGTGTTGCAATGCTGCCTGGGAGGACGGAGCCGCACCCCACAGTTCTGAACAGGCGCCTCCAGGCCCTGGCAGGAGTGACCCATTGCTCCTCCTTCCAGGAATCGTCAAGGACTGCAGTCTGCTTGAAAATGTCGACCCTCACTACCCTGTTTAAGTATATTGATGAAAATCAGGATCGCTACATTAAGGTAAGGGAATAGTTCATTCCAATAAACGTTAACATTTGGTTTAATCCTAGGGGGCTCAGAAACTTCCAAGAAGCTAATATGAATTATGCCGTTTAAATTGTAAGGGCGAAGGGAAGACGTCCCCTTCAACCCCTTGAAAGTTTTCTGTAAAATCAACTGAAAAGAACAGATTAATATGAAGAAAAAGCATAAATTTTATTATTTTAAGGGTCTGGGGAGGGGCAATGCACAGGGGAATCACAAGAGAGTAACTTCCCAGTTTTCCAGTGGAATACAGAAGCTTACGTACCAATTTTCAGAGAAGAGAGGGAAGGTGGGGGAAGCAGACACTTCTGTGTGGGGACAGTGTTTAGGTCTGTCCAGGTGTGGGGCCATCCAGGGGTTGTTCTGTCCTCGTTATCTGAGGAGATTCCTAGCAGGGGCTCTTAAGACAACTGCATTTCTTTTGGAAAGCTTTCTTAGTCAGATAAGGAAATTCCAGAGGAAGTTTCTCCCTGCGCTTGGGGTGAGGGGAACAAGACTTGGTTAGAGGGACCATGATGCTGAGCCTTATTTCTGAGGTCTTTTCATTTTTAAAGTGCTCGGCATGACAAAGTGCAATATTTTAGGGAACAGTTTTCTGCACCCTAACAAAATCAAGTATTAAAAATGTTGCCTAGAGATCTGTTCCTAACCTTCCCATTACAGTGTGAGTTACATTTCTGGCTTTTAACAGAATGCGCCAATATGTGTTTTTAGGGATAATCAAGCTAATCCAAGATTTTTGCTTAATCTCCACCTACCATTTCTTGTGATAGTTACAGATTAAAGAACTGGTTTGCTTTTAGTATGTTCTAAGTGATTCGGTAATGTTATTTATTAATCTGCCTCTTGATGTTAACTTAAAGAACCACGCTTTATTCTTGGCAGAAACATTTCAGATGAAATCTTTAGAATTGTGAGTCTAAGAATTATACTTTAGAAAACTTGGCCATTGTCTGCATAATAAGTAAGCTAATTTGTACTGTGACAACACTGGGTATTTTCTGTATCTTTTCAGATATAAATTTGTTTATGGAACTTTGTACATTTCGTAGTCACTGCATCCTGAAGGGTTAAAAATGCATGTTCTGGCATTTTTCTGTTATGCTCTAGTTCTTGGTACATGGTCACTACAAACGGTTTCTTAAATCTTAAACAGAGAGCAGGTGTGACGGGTCTGTTCTACATCTAGTCAACATGTTCAAAATGAGCAGTCACAGGCAGTAAGTCAACTTTGTGGGCCTGAAACATGGCCTAGTTGTGAATACCCTTCCTCCCTTAAGGAGAGCCTTTTCAGAATCCCCTTTTGCTTGTCATTCACAAACAGAAACTTGCAAAATGGGTGGCCATCCAGAGCGTGTCTGCGTGGCCGGAGAAGAGAGGTGAAATCAAGAGGATGATGGAAGTCGCCGCCGCAGACATCAGGCAGCTGGGCGGCTCTGTGGAACTGGTGGACATCGGGAAACAGAAGGTGCGAGTCCAGGATTCTCAGTGGTGCAGAACCCCGTGGAGCAGCTGATAGGACTCCCCAGGAACTTAGGGGATCTTCGCTTCAAATATCCTGCTCATATTTTTTTTAAACAAACATAAAAAGGTCTGATTTGGATCATAAGTTCTGTATGATTGCTTCAGTTGGGTTGGGACAAAAGTTTTGTGATACTCAACATTTTCCTCCCAAAAGGAGAACTGTTGACGGTTACTCAAGAATGAGTTACTGGAACAGTCATGCTTAGAGAAGAGCTGAGATTCCCCTCCCACAAGTTAG
The DNA here is from genome assembly GCF_027409185.1 of Cynocephalus volans. Classification (NCBI taxonomy): domain Eukaryota; kingdom Metazoa; phylum Chordata; class Mammalia; order Dermoptera; family Cynocephalidae; genus Cynocephalus; species Cynocephalus volans. Next base: position 68,584,199 of record NC_084472.1, read on the forward strand.
TGAGCTTCCAGACCAGGAAGTTACCCTTTATCCACACTGATTTAAAAGTAACAAAGGTACCTGCACTGCACAGCACCACGTCCCCAGCATCACAGCTGGTGGAAGGCACTGTTTTTCTTGCTCAACCACAAATAGCAATAACAGGCACGTTTTCATAAGAGATACTTTGCATGGGGGCTGGGGCTCAGTGACACTTCAATGCAGGATTCTGACAGATGAGAATGGTTTGTTTTCTTCCTACTTTAAATGAACAATCTCACTTCATGGGACATTATTAAACTATTTTAGTTTCAGATGATTTGAGCCCCATGTTAGTTGCACGCTTCATGCCATATATTTTCAATGTTTGTAATATTCTTTTATATTGCAGAGTGTGACAAATTTGGGTTTATCTCAGTTCCTTTGACTGATGATTTAGTTGTCGAGTTGAAATTACAGTGCTGGAATTTGGGGTGAGGACATTCAGTTCAGGGCACTCATTTCACCCGTGGAAGAAGCTGGAGGCACAGGTGGACGATGTGTCCTCTGGGGGCCCACAGTGGGTTCATGGCAAAGCCAAGGCTAAAATCCAGGCCTCCTGACTCCCAAGCCGGTATCGTTCGCTTCAGGTTTTCTTATGACAAAAAATTTAATAGTTGTCTTAAGATATGGCTTCCCAATTTCTTTCCCCTACTCTTGGGAGAATAAACCAAGTTTCTTCATATTGTTTTCTTTTAGGAGCCTACTTGACTTGCTCCCCCACCCTTTTTTACTAACATATTAAAAACTCCAGGTAGGGTAAATAATTTTTACTAGTTGCTTTATTATAATAGTTTTATTCCTATTATCACTGACCTTACAGTGCAGTTCTTAAGAAAGGGCCTTCCATAAAAAACTGAAATGGCTATTATTTTGAATTATGTAACATCTATTTTTACCAAAGAATCAGAAGATTTCATCACTGGTAGAAAAGTTCTACAGAGATCTTTTGTCTTCTCCCGTACGTTCATGTGGCAACTGTTCCAGTTTTTCAGTGATCAATGAGGGCTTGAGGCAGGTGTGGAGGTGGAGTCCGGTGTTACCACAGTAAATGCAGAAGCTACGGGATTTTCAGGCTCGTGGAAGAAAGAGGGAGTTTCTGGTCCTAGTGAATTCAGAACAGATTTCCCTGTTAGCCTGGACAGTTTCTTAGATAATGCTCAAGTATTTCAGAGAAGCTCTGTTGCATAGAAATTTAGAGAAAATCTATTGTCATTAAAAGTCACTTTCCTGCCTAGGCCAGCTGAGGGTGGCTGTGACCACAGAGGCCGTGTGTCCTGTGTGACCAGGACCGAGAGCCTCAGGAGTGACTCTTTGCCTCTGGGGGCCCCAGGCCATACTCATGAGAACGATGCACAAGCCCAGACCCCACACAGTGTGGTTCGGCTGGCGAGGGACGTGGGGTCCACACACTGCACACTAGCAGTTGTTGGGTTATAAGAGTTACTTAAGTTGGGTATTTATCAGTAGAGTTTACTGAGAAAACAGACCCGTGTCCTGCAGGAACTTGGGCCACCTGCCAGGCTCCCTGATGCACTTTCTCACTCAGAGCTCAGGGGCCCTGAGTTTGGGACAGGGATACTTTCTCATCCCATCGCCAGATCCTGATCTGTTATCATTTTCAGTTGCTGCTCGTTTTACCTCTTAATTGTAAACTGTTAGTTGAGCTTCATTATTACTTTAGTTTGTATGTTGTGTTTATTAACACATATTTTCATAAGCAGCATTGTCTAGTGACTAGACTAATCATGTGTGGTGCTCTGTATGAACGGTCCCTTCGTCCTGCAGCTGGAACAAAGGTCCGTGTGCTTTCACCCTCCCCTGCCATTCCCTGTGACACCTTGTGGTGTCGTGGGTCTCTGTTAGCAGGTAGGACCGGGTGGAGGCATCACGTGTGCTGCAGGGCTTTTGCACAGCCTGAGCGGGCAGTGGTTTAGAGTAAAGGACCACTGACCTGATAACGAAAGTTGGGAAAGACCCGAGACTGCTTCACCTTCTTACAGTTGCCATTTCTGTTCCAGGTTCAGAGAGAATACGTGACTAATGTGCCACCCACTTCCCATAGGATTGTGAGACTGAAAAGGCCTTAGGGACAAAGCTCAGAAGGAATACGAGCAATCACTACTTTATTTAGTATGGCATCTTGTGAATGATATTTCCTTATGTCTCGGTTTATGGCCCTTTCTGTGCATAATTGTCATCTACATACAGAATTTGAAAACTATAACTTCTGATTTAAGTTTGTAATTGTTTTTAACCATCATTTCAGAAAATAATGAATTAAGTTACATTCCAAACTCAGCCTACATAATGTTTTGTTATACAAAAGAGAAAAATCGGCCTTTAAAAATTCACTAAACCACCCACAGTTGAACATAATTCAGGCTCTGGATTACAGGAAAGTAAGTTCTTTTTAATTAATGACTCCGTTGAATAAAATGATATTAAACTCTACAGTAGCGGTTGACTGATGAGAGCAGATAAGGAAGCTCAAAGTATTTTAATATCTGCTACAGATACCGAGTTTCTTGAACAAAGGCTGTCCTCCTCAGCTTCCTCTCTCTTCTAGCTCCCCGACGGCTCGGAGATCCCACTTCCTCCCATCTTGCTGGGCAAGCTGGGCTCGGACCCGCAGAAGAAGACGGTGTGCATCTACGGGCACCTGGACGTGCAGCCCGCGGCGCTGGAGGACGGCTGGGACAGCGAGCCCTTTACGCTGGTGGAGCGCGATGGTGAGAGGACGGCCGCTACCGCGGGCCAGTGTGTCTGCAGTCTGCCCTGCAAAATCCCCACAGCCGCGGTTTTTCTCTTTCCCATGCAGGTGGTTTTTAACGTCGTCTAGAAATTGGGTTTTGGAAGTTTCTCACATGTGCCTCCGACAAAAAAACTTGAGAAAGCCTTCTTGTCCTTGGTGGCCTGGGGTCTGCTAGACACTTTTTCTCAGAATACATGTTCTGAATTGAGGCAGAGTAGTCCTCAAAACCCTGTGATCTAGCACCTCGCTCTGACTGATAGCTTCCCTCTGGGATATTAGGAAGGCAGCGTCTTTCCTCAACCTGTCTGCCCAATGAGCCACTGTTGATATTTTGTGACAGACCCGCCGCAGGCTGGGCTCTTTCCTTCCCATTCCCTTTCGACATAAAGGTCTTCTGCTTCATTTCTGAATTTTCACTTCTCTGTACATGACAGTCTTTAGCCAAAAAAAGACGCCCTTCATTTGCGCCAGCCCTTGCCTTCCAAGGCTCCTAAGTTCCAGGCTCCCTTTTCAGGAAAGCCCCCTGACTATGCAGTCTGCTGAGTTTGCATTCACATCTCCCTGGCTCAGTGTCGATTGTGCTCATCCCCATGCAAAAGTGAAAAATGGTGTTGCTTAAAGCAGCATCTTCTATGAAATTTAGTTCTGCACCATCATCACCATCTCAGTGTAACTATAGTTACTGTGGAATCAATCTTCCATGTGCACCTGGGCTCCTCCTGAGTGGCAGGCCCCCGTGTCTACTGGGTTGTTCCCTCGCCACTTAAACTTGATCTTTCTGGAAGAGAATTCTTTGTCCTTGCTCCTCTCTCGCCATCTCAATAAGTGGCACCACCTCCCCACCACTACGCCAGAAACCAGGAGCTTGTCCTCGCCTCCCCGTCCCTGTCAGGCCCTTCTCGGGCCACTGCTCTTTCCATGCTGAGGCCCCCATCTCCTGCACAACTGTTGGGTCCCGCTGCCCTCTCCAGGCCTCCGCTCCTCCTCTCCTCTTCCTACTGCTCCTGAGTGACCTCAGCATGCCACCTCTGGACCTGATACCGCCTAGTCCTCTGTGAGGCCTCCCTCTGAGAACCCTCTCAGCCCCTCCCTGATCTCCCCTGACAGACAGACACCCACCCACAGCAGACTCCTGACTATCAATGAACCTGCAGTAGCTCCTCATTCCACGGACAGGCTTACTGCAGACATGAAGTGCATGCTGCCGCCACCTCCTGGGCAGGAAGCCTGGGGTGCAGGGAACACATCATGTTCACTGTGCTTATTGTACGCCTCTGGGACACCTCAGCGCTGGCCACCATAGTTATTCAGTGCTTGTCTCAGAACAAGGGTTTTTTTTAGAAGAGCTTATATTTGATCTTCAGCTTTTGTGAAAAATTGAGTTTAGTTTATACAAGGAAATTCCCAAGGTTACGGTGGCTTTAAGCCTCGTACTAATTTGGGGTGGGTTGTATGGAAACTGCCAGACTTTTAACACCATGTAAGTGTGAGGGGTGGCAGGACCAAGGCTGGATGCGAGAGTGGCCAAGCCTGGGCTTGGCGAGCTCCATTCCTCCTGGGCTGTTCCAAGTCGCTCCTTCCCCTCCCTGTTTCCCAGAGGCCAACCATGGGTCACAGGTCAGAGCGGGGAGCAGGGGTTGTTGTCCCTGTCATCCTTCCCATTGTCAGCTTCCTGGCCTAGACATCTGCTTTCATCCTAGAAGCAGGCGTGGGTTGCAGTTCCTGAGTACGACCAGGCTCCGCACCCCTGTACGGTAAACAGGTTCTAATAAGCTAAGCAACCAGGAGTGGTTTCCTGGAGTTGAACTGGAAGTCCCTTCCCTGGCTGGCTGGCCACTATGGCCACTGTGAAAAAGGGAAGGGGTCACTTAGACGCACCTGTGTGACTTGCCTCTTTGATTATGTTGAATTCTCTGGTAAATTCTAGCAATAGTGTTGGATGGAGACTCGGGGCTCCCACTAGAATGAAAACAAGGTTCTGATTCGAGGAGAAAGCCTCACTCAGGACTGTTGTGCTGAGCCTTTAGCAGATGCTCTCTTGAGGTCTGTGCTTTCTATCTTGCTGTGTATCAAAATTTATGGATCTGCTGATTGCTGTTCCAGGCAAGCTCTATGGGAGAGGTTCCACTGATGATAAGGGGCCAGTGGCCGGCTGGATGAACGCCCTGGAAGCTTATCAGAAAACAGATCAGGTATGCCCCCACACCACACTCTGCCCGATTCACCCCGAGTGGTGCCCAGATGTGCTTTCTGTTCACGTGGCAGCCTTTGAAGGTCACTGGATAGCAGAAAGCACGCTCCCCCCAAACTTTATGAGCACAAGTGACTCAGACTTAAGAGGATAGACTACAGCTTAATTGTTTTACAGAGGCTCAAAGTTCACAACATTGCCAACACATGAGATATGAATGTCCAGTCAAGGACTGAACCTGCGTGTGCAGCCACTAGCCAGGGTGTGACCTGGGCCTGTGATGCTGGACAAGTCCCTTCCTCTCTCTGTGTGGTTTATATCTTTCAAAAAATAAGGTTTATTTATTTATTTATTTTTTAAAGATGACCAATAAGGGGATCCCAACCCCTGACTTGGTACTGTCAGCACCATGCTGTCCAAGTGAGCTAACCAGCCATCCCTATATAGGAATCCGAACCCGTGGCCTTGGTGTTATCAGCATGACACTCTCCCGAGTGAGCCACCACCTGGCCTCTAAGTTTTTTTTTTTTAAATGTATTTCCTTAACTATGAAATATCTGCTCATTGTTCCAAGTTGGGGAAATACAGAAAAGGAGAGAAAAATTGCCTAGAGTCCCAACCCTCAAAGACTGTTAGTATTTTATTACTTACTAGGCTTTTCAATTCTTTCTAACTTAATTGTGACCATGCCATATAGACCGTTTTTGCATCTTGCTTTCATCTTGGATCATGATAAAATAAGAACAAGATAAGCATTTTTGTCAAAGCATGGAGTGTAGATTTGAGAAGGGTCTCGGACCCCCTGGTCCCGGGGTTATTTTACACAGGAGGAGAGTGACTCCCAGAACTGCTTGGTCCAGCCTGCAGCTGACTTGCATGCTGGGGACGCCTCGCCCCCTCCAGGGAGGTCTCACCCTCCCTCATCCTCTGGGCTGGGAGGCTGCAGACAGGGCATGGCTCTTATAGCGGCCCCACTTTCTTGCACCTGCTCTGGCATGGAGGTCCTGTGAAAGATTCCCCAGGAGCGGCATGAGAGGAGGAGGGCAGAGGAGGAGGTGTGTTGGAGAGCGGTGCTGTCTGGGGGTGGTTTTGAACCAGGACTCAGTAGACTTGAGTCCGCATTTGGGTGAGTCCTTCTGGTCCTTAGCCTGTGTGGCCATCAGTAAGTCACCTGGCCCTTGTGTGCAAGCCCATTTTCTCATGTGTGCATGGGGGCCACTTGCCTCATCCCACAGCATTGGGAGAGCACCTGGAAAACTGCATTACAAGACCCAGATACTTGGTGATGTATTAAAATTACCATTGAGCTTTTCAGGGAAGACACATTACCTCTTAGGGCATAACTACGGCAAGGAGCCTCATCTTTCAAAACTGGATTAGTCAGAGCGGCCTGGGCCTGGAGCCGTGGCTGGCGACAGTCAGTGCTGGGGAGCAGGGTCACAACAGGGTGTCCACAGGAGGCACGAGCGGTTGGTCTGGAGGGCAAGTGTTTCAGATCTGTGATTTCAGAGCACCGGTGGCTTTCTTCCTGTCTGTTGTTTCTAGAAGGACAGGAAAGGAAAGCCGCATGCCTTCTCACACTGCATCCCTCCCACAGGAGGTTCCTGTCAATGTCAGGTTCTGCCTGGAAGGCATGGAGGAGTCTGGTTCCGAAGGCCTGGACGAGCTGATTTTTGCCCAGAAAGACACGTTCTTTAAAGATGTGGATTACGTGTGCATCTCAGATAACTACTGGCTGGGCAAGAAGAAGCCTTGCATAACGTACGGTCTCAGGGGCATCTGCTACTTTTTCATCGAGGTACAGTGCTGAGTTCTGCGGGCTTCACTTCATATTTCACTGACCCCTGAGTCTCCTTGTACTTCCATACCCCGGGTTAGGCCAGTACCAAGAAGTGGCTGCACGTGAAGGAGCACAGAGGTGCTCAGTGCCCTGGTTCTCAGTTCCTTAACCCATTGTCATACCCCAGGCATGGACAGTGGTCCTTCTGATGGTCAGAAGCCAACTTCGTGGCAACATCTAGCTGGAGCAGTTGAGAAGAGACTCAGTGCTAGTCCACTTAAGAAGCCAGAGACATAGAGCATTTTAGAAACACTTCCTTTTCAAAGTTAAGCTGTTTCTACTTGAGCACCTGCGCCCTTATCCCATGACAGAGTTATCTTGAGGAGCTGAGCCACTCGGCTAGTAGAGAGAAGACAGGGCAGGACAGAGCAGGGAGGGCCGGGCCCAGGCCGGACTCTGCCACTCACTGGCTGCTGCTCATCTACCAAATAAGTTGTTGTAGGGCGACCCACAGGGGGACATGATGATTAAGTTAGGTCCTGTCTGTAGAAGTCTTTTATAACCCGAACAGTGCTAGAATCATCCCGGCTGTGCTGCTGAGTGCTCGCTCTGGGCAGGGCACTGTGCTATGTTCCAAGTGACCCAACAGGGTAACCCAGTGCTGTGAGTGAGACATTTACAGATAAGGAGACAAGGCACACAGCAGTTAGCTGCCTCACCCTGGTTACACAACTAGTCAGTGGTGTGTGGGATCTGAACCCATATCCTCAGGCACCAAGTCCTGTCACTGTACCTGGGTATGCTAGCCCATCCAGTGTACCTGTGGTTAGCATTCCCAGTGTACCTGTGGCTAGCATTCCCCGTGTACCTGTGGCTGGCATTCCCAGTGTACCTGTGGCTGGCATTCCCAGGGTACCTTTGGCTGTCATTCCCCGTGTACCTGTGGCTGGCATTCCCTGTGTACCTGTGCCTGGCATACCCCCTGTACCTGTGGCTGTCATTCCCAGTGTACCTGTGGCTAGCATATCCGAGTACCTGTGGCTAGCACTCCCAGTATACCTGTAGTAGATCCAAGTGTATTTTTTGTTCCTGCCTAGGTTTTTAAATTTGAGATACACCTTGCTTTGCTCCCTGATGGAGGAAATTTAGATTTGGGTAATTGTCAGATCTTATAAATGTACTTTGTTCAGTTTACTGTCACATGATAGAAATAAGCTCCCACCGAGCAGCCAAATAAAGTGGCCCTTGTTTCTATCCGTCCAGGTGGAGTGCAGCGACAAAGACCTGCATTCCGGAGTGTACGGGGGCTCGGTGCACGAGGCTATGACTGACCTCATCGCGCTGATGGGTAAGCAGGTGCTGGCGCGTGCTCAGGACCTTGTGATTGGGGAAAGCTAACTGGGCATTCCTTCAGGCTCCCATTGTCAGCACTGGGCACGTTTCAGTGTTCTTCAGGAACCAGCCTGCATCTGTTTCTAATCATTCCGCAATCCGCCTGCCTTTCCTGTAGAAGGCCCAAGGCCCAAGCTTCATTGTGACCCACCCTCCTCCCGCTCTGCCTGGGACCCTCCCGTGCCTTGTCACCCACTACTTGCTGAAACCCTGCCCGGCCTCCACCACCCAACTTGGACAACCCCAGTCCTGTGCAACTCGTTCCCTATAGTCATGCAACACGCCTTCCCCTGGATACTGCCGTATTTTACGTCTGTCAGAGGACACTTGCTTTGGTCTGTTTGACATCACAATTGGCCACAGCTAGCTCCCCTGCTGGTAGCTCTTGGAGAGCAGGAACCACATCTTCCTGCTGCTGGCATCTTCCTGGTGTGATGCTGGACGCAGCACCGCCTCCCACATGACTACATTCTGCTTTCCTCATGGGCGGCGCTGTCTTGTGTGATGTCTGCATAGTTTCTGGGGTCGGCTAGTCTGTCGCACTCACAGTTTTCCTTCTCAGCTTGAGAGCCATTGTTTCTGGTGGGATGTGCATTAAAAAGAAACGTTGGATGGTGTGGTGGGTCCTGGAACCAGCCTGCATGGCTGTATCCTGGTCTGTGATCGAGGACAGCTTACTTGCTCAGCCTGTTCCTCCGTCTCTTCATCTCAAATATGAAAACAGTGGTCCCGCTCTCCTCCTGGGGCTGCTGTGGTTGTGACGTGACTTGCTGAGCATAGGGCATGTAGAGGGCACCTGAGAGAGAATACATGCCTGAGAGTGGCCCTACTAGAGTCCTGCCATGTGGCCCCTGTCTTGCAGTCCCATGGCTGGGTGGGGCAGGCTGTGCATCTCTCCTGTGCCTGGCTTCCTGGTGTCGGTGCAGGAGAGATCTGCTTGCCTTTGCACTGCCCCTGCTGAGCGTTTTCATCTTCTGCCGGCTTCCTCAGGCTCCCTGGTAGACAAGAAGGGCAAAATCCTCATCCCCGGCATCAATGAGGCCGTGGCCCCCCTGACCGACGAGGAGCACCAGCTCTATGACTGCATCGACTTTGACCTGGAGGAGTTTGCCAAGGACGTGGGGGCAAAGACCCTCCTGCACAGCTGTAAGGTGCTGGCTCAGGGGACCCTCGCGGGAGGAAGCTGGACTGTCGTGTGCACACAGGTCATCCGATGTTGCAGACATTTAGAAAGCAGCACACACCAGGTTGGGAGTTGTTAGGTTTTCTGAAATGTCAAAGTCTACTTTTGACTACGTGAGAACTGGAGGAAATGTGCAGAGGAAACATGGCCATCTGCCGTGACGTGGCTTTTGCCCTACCTACAACTGTAAGGTCATCTCTTCACCACAGGACCCAAGTCAGGTTAAGCCGGACCTAACAGCCAAGTGCTAAGGTGGAAACCATTTGCACAGGATGTTTGCTTAACCGTTAGGTGATAGTTGTGTCGTGACATTTCTCTTAATTAGGTTAGTTCTTGGATTATCAGGTATGATGTAAGTTCAGCACTTTCTTTTCAGCCCACATTAATTGAATCCAGCAGCAGGCCCTGCACTGTCTTGGTCCAGGGATAGAAGAGAAATAAGGCTGGCCTTGACCCTTGAGTTTCCTCCTTCCCAGAGACAAGCGCGCAGAGAACTAGGGAAGGACATGTCAGGCCATGCTGTGGGCACACAGCACTGTGGTCACGCACAAAGGCACACTTGTCAGGACTGCGAGAAGGCGGCCCCACCAGGCTGTCCTACAAGAGCCGAGCATCAGCCAGCAGGGGCGAAGCTGGCGGGAGCAATTGGCAGGAGCACAGACGTGTCCGGCTGTTTTGGGACAGAAGGCAAGGGCTAAGGGGTACGCTGGGCAGCCCTGGGACCGAGATTGAGGTGCCCGACACGAAGACCTGTGACTTGTCAGGAGCTCAAATGTCATCCTAGCAGATGGCAAACTGTGGCAGGTTTTGAGCCGATCACCTGTCGCTGTGGTGATGACTATGGTGTGGGTGGCATTGGAGCTAAGGCAGTGCACGTGGGGAGACCAGTTAGACTGTTGCAGGTGCCAGAGCCTTGACAGTGTCCTGGGGACAGAGGAGGTGTTGGGGGACGCCTAAGCCTCACCACATATCGGAGGATCTATGGGACCTCCTGGGGATCTTCTGGAGTCGGAAGAGAAGGTCTCCACCGGCAGTTATGGGAGACACGAGCCCGGGAGAGCTGGGTTCTGGACAAGCTTCCATTTCCTCCTGCTGTTTCGGGCACCTCACTCTGTAAGTTGTCTTAGGGCCTTGTATATTCCTCCCAGATATCGCTGAGCTACTTGGTTCACAAGGAGAAGTCCACATGGTTCAGTAGCTAAGTCACTGAGGAACCTTCCAGAAGCCCCCATCATGGCTGCATAGATCCTCCTGTCTAGTCTTCTGCCGCTGCTGGGACACAGTGGGGCATGTAGAAAGGTCATAGTATAGATTTTACGCCTGGGAAACAGGCTGCTTCCTGCCATCCCCTTGACTGAGGATGGTGTCTGTCCATGGCCACTGTGCCATGGCCAGGGTGCAGGGCTCAGCCTGGCTTTCCTGTTCCGATAGAAATGAGCCCCATGTTCTGTGCTCATGGACCTAGGGAGGGGTCCTCAGATGGCCTGTGTTGCATCTCTTCTTTCTCCTGGTGTCTCTGGCCCTTTGGAAGCTCTGATGTCTGTGGGACCACAACCTCCCCTGTGTTCTCTGGGCCCTTGCTGATCAGCCCCATGGCTGTCTTCATTTTGTTGGTGACTGTCCAGGCTGTCATGGGAGGCGCCATGCTTGAGGCTCCTGGGACCTGCACAGGAGCCTCCTTTGTGGGGTGTTACAGCAGCTCCAGACCGCATCTGGGGCGGGCTCTAACCAGCGCTGCCTGGGCAGGGGTCCCCTGTGTCTTCACCTCCTTCCTGCAGTCATCATGACCCAGCCAGGCACGTCTCTGGACAGCTGCTTTCCCAGACAGTGTTAGCATCTTCTCAGCAAGCAGGCAGGGCTGGCACTGGAAGCCTGATGTGTCCCCAAACCCCTCTGTCATTTTCCCGCAGAAAGACATCCTGATGCACCGATGGCGGTACCCGTCCCTCTCCCTCCATGGCATTGAAGGCGCCTTCTCTGGGTCGGGGGCCAAGACCGTGATTCCTAGGAAAGTGGTGGGCAAGTTCTCCATCAGGCTCGTGCCGGACATGACTCCGGAAGTGGTCAGCGAGCAGGCATGTGGGGCACGGGGTGCGGTGGGATAAGAATGGCAGAAGGCTTTCCCTAGGGCAGCCCCTAGACCCTGCACATCCCCACTCCTTTGCACTTGCCATCTCCCTAACTGTTGTGACAAGCAGTTCAGAAACTTACCAGAAGAAGGCCATGTGAACAGCACGACGTGTGAGTGACCTTTGTTTCTACCCAGGCATGCCAAAAGCTGACCTCTGACCTCACCCCAAGGCTTCAGGTCAGATGCTGATTTGGGGTCAAATATGTTCTACTGAGAGTCCAGGGGACCATCTCTCACCGTGGTGACACACGGAGGGGAGGATCCTGGTTCCACAGGTCAGCCCAGCCCAGCAGCCACTGCTTGTCCCCATGAAGGGATGGAATCAGAGTCCTGCCTATTGGGAATGGGGACCAAGGTTGCTCTCCACGCTGAGAACTGAGGTGCTGTCACGAGGGGATTTCCTCAGCCCCATCTTGGGTCTAGAGGAATTTTAGCTGTGATCGTTTTTATAAGTGTCTTAGTCTGCTCAGGCCACCATAACAAAATAGTACAGACTGAGTGACTTACATGATAGAAATTTATTTCTTAGTTTTGGAGGCTGAGAAGTTTTTTGGAAAAGTTCAAGATAAGATGCCAGCAAATGTGACATCTGTTGAGGGCTCTTCCCGGCCTGCAGACGTCTGCCTTCTCACTGTGTCCTCACGTGGCAGAGAAAGCATGTGATCTCTCTGGCATTCCTTCTTATAAGGACACGAATCCTCTCCAGTCAGCCCCACCCCTCTTGACCTCATTTAACCTGAATTACTTCCCTAAAGGCCCTGTCCCCAGATACAGTCATACTGGAGTTTAGGGCTTCAACACATGAATTTTGGGGGGACACACACATTCTGTCCATAACATAAAGCAAGTCAGGGAACATTGTTTCTAAACTTAATTTAAATATTATCACCATTTGGAACATCTATGTGAAGGGCAAATTGCTTGAAATTAAAACATTACCTTTTACCTTCAAGTAACTATATTTTATTTCTTGATAAAGCTCCCTTTTCTTTTATCCTAGTTATGCAGATTAGATCAATATTCAACAGCAGAAAATGAGACCCATTATAGACTTATTGTAGACCTGTTGTAGACCCCCTCGTAGGTCACTGGTGTCGGAGCAAATGCCGAGCTAATAAAACACTCTGTGTTTCCTCTGTTTGTGGTTTAGGTTACAAGCTACTTGACTAACAAGTTTGCTGATCTACACAGCCCCAACAAGTTCAAGGTGTACATGGGCCATGGTGGGAAGCCCTGGGTATCCGACTTCAACCACCCACATTATGTGGCTGGGAGAAGAGCCCTGAAAACAGGTTAGGCACTCTGTGGGAACACATGCCCAGACCCTTAGCACATGTAGTAGGACTCGGTTGTATCGTGCGGGTGCACGGCTGTATCAGCAAGGCTCTGCTGTGTCATACAGGCACATGGCCACATCAGTGAGGCCCTGCTATGTCTTGTGGGCTTGTGGCCACATCAGTGGCACTCTGAGGAGAGCCAATGGGGAATGGGAGGACCTGCCAGCCTGGAGAGCCAGGGCCTTGCACAGAGTCAGGGCTCAAGAGTGTCACTGAGCAGTGTCTGCATGGTGGTTCCCCAGCCTCGTGCCCCACACTCGCTATTTCTTTTATGTCACTTCCCGCAGTTTTTGGTGTTGAACCAGACTTGACCAGGGAGGGCGGCAGTATCCCTGTGACCTTGACCTTTCAGGAGGCCACGGGTAAGAACGTCATGCTCTTGCCCGTGGGGTCAGCGGATGACGGCGCTCACTCCCAGAACGAGAAGCTCAACAGGTGAGATGCTACAGCCAGGGTGGTGGCTCCTCGTGGTGGCAGCTCCTGCAGTGGCTTTCCCTCCCCTCCCCCGCCACCTCTTCCCCCTCGTGCGCCACTGCCAAGAGAGGCCTCTTATGGAGGCAGGGACAAGGCTTTGGGCAGGGGACAGTTTGTAACAGTAAACGCCTTGGGCAGGGGACAGTTTGTAACAGTAAACCCCGTGCTCTGTGTTTATCTCTGTGCTTCATATACTGCTCATAAAACTCTCTCTACTTCCCCTTTTTGAAAAATTACTGTCCTTGCTCACTGCTTATGCTACTTGTACATATTCCTGACCTAGGCAGACATGATGGGGACTCTTTTAACTATCAGGAGTGAAAGGTAGCCTCGACTTTCTCTGAGTTAGCAGCAAAAGGAGGAACCCAGGCAGGCGGGGGACCCACAGACAGTTCAGAGAGAAGAATCTGGCCCTTGGAATTGCTGAGGAGGACCCATCTGGGGGTAACTGGGGTTGACCAGCCAGGGCCTAAGACAGAGGCTGAGACCCTGCGTGGAGGAGGGAGCTGGGGGGACAGACCTGGTGACAAGGGTACAAGATGGATGCCCAAGATCAAGGTGTAGGACATTTGCTGTTGGGGCAGTAGGTGAGGCCCCTCACATTCCCCTTTGGTCCCTGGGGTGGGCAGCCAGACTGAACCTGCCCTTGAGAACCAACCAGGATGGGGGGGTGCTCCCACAGCATGTGACCATACACCTGACGCTGCGTGACACCAGTTGTCTTTTCTTCTCCATTAGGCATAACTACATAGAGGGAACCAAGATGCTGGCTGCCTACCTGTACGAGGTGTCTCAACTGAAGAACTGAGGAGCTCAGTTTTCCGTGGACTGCCACGTCTGGCCAGAAGGAGCCCCCACTCTGTCCTTGCTCTTCCGACTCACTCAGGAAAGCGGAAGCTCCCCTCCCCTCTCTCCTCTGTCAGGTTACACACATCCTTCCGAGAACAGATGCGAGTGTGTCCAGCGGTCTCGTGGATGGCGTTACCTGCACCGGGCAATTAGGAACATGTAGTCCTGGGGCTTATCAGTGACCCTGAATGACAGCTGAGTCCCCTGGGTAGGTTCTCCAAGGCAGTCAGTATAACTTAAGCTCCAGGAAATAGCCAGGGTCCGCAAGCACCGGCCCTCCTGCAGCAAGTTCTTCATCCTCGAACTGCGGTGAGCAGGGCTGACTGCCCTGCTGCCATCTGCCCTGGCTCAGGTGATGCACCCCTGGGGCATTTAGAAAGGGAATGAGAAAAGTGAGCCTCCCTGAACCCTTGCTGTCCTTTTCTTAAGACCTTAACCACTGGCGTTTCCCATCTTTATTATAATCCCCCAAACCTAACCTAACTGGAAAGATTATTTTGTCTCAGTCTGTGTTGCTAAATAAACAGTAAAAATGAAGCCTCTAAAAGAATTGCTGCTGTCTGACTTTCTCATGGAGCACACGCACCCTGTGCTTGGTGAGTGGCGTCTGGTCAATCGTGCTAGCGAGTGGCAGGGTGGTATCAGGACTCAGGAAACAAGACTTGGGCCTTTGCAGGCGGGCATTCCTCCCCCAGTCCACATGAGTGGTGGTGACGCTCATCACTATCCGGGTGTGCAGAGAAGTGTGCTTGTCCCCACTCCTACTGCCAAGCCACCAAAAATCAAGCTGGTTTAACAAGATAAAGAATCAGTTGACCCCGCTGATTGGAAAGGCCAGAGTAAACTCTGATGAGAGGAGCCAGGGCCCCTTGGAGAAGGAGTTGACCCTAGGGATGGGGGACCTTGTGGCAGGAAGTCAGGAGGTGCTATCAGGAGCCAGCCGGAGAGAGCTCAGAGAGACCAAAGTGGAGCAATTTGAGCAAGAAAATGGTGTTGGATTATGACCCACAAAACTATCCGTGAGTGGTGGAGTTTGGATGTGTTGTCCCTCCAGAACTCATGTGGAAATCTGATCCCTGATTTGACAGGGTTGGAAGCTGTTTGAGTCATGGGGGCGGATCCCTCATGAATGGATTAATGCTCTCCCTAAGGGAGGAGGGTTAGTGAGTGAGTTCTTGCTCTATTAGTTCCCGTGAGAGCTGGTTGTTTAAAAGACCTTGGCACCTCCTCTCTCTCTTGCTTCCTCTTGCCATATGATCTGCTTGTACCCCTGGCTGCCTGCTACTTTCTGCCATGAGTAGAAACAGCCTAAGGCCAGTGCCAGATGCAGCTGTCCCAGAATTGTAAGCCGAATAAACCTCTTTCTTTTATAAATTACCCAGTCTCAGGTATTTCTGTTATAGCAACACAAAACAGACTAATACGGTGTGTCTGCATCAGTATCAGTAAGCAATGGAACAAGTGGGTGAGAAGGGGCAGTGCTGGCCCATGGAGAATGCCTGCTGATCTGTGTGGACGGACACGGGAAACCAAACCACCATCGGAACGCCACAGTTGCTGCAGGCAACGTCCCTGGTATACGCTGAAATGGGCAAGCAAAAGTTTAAGAAACAGGATGTTTGCATAGTGTGAAAGTATGTTCCCTAAGATATTAACCCACAAGGGGAAAACAGCGACTTTACAGTGCGGAGAGCTGGCAGACACCACCTTACCAGGCGATCACAGTGAACCTTGGAGACAATGATGCATTGGCATCATGTACCCCCGACGCACCACCCTCCCCCACGTCTGGTCTGGAAACCTCATGCCTGTCATGAAAAACATCAGACAAACCAAAAACGGAGGAGAGCCGAATAAAATCTGTAGCTGGTATCATACTGATGATAATTCCTTAGTTTCGATCGTTGCCCTTTGGTTATGTGAGATGTTGGCTAGGGGAAGTGTGTATGGGGGCTACTGCTTTTCCTACTTTCTGCAAATCTAGTACCATTTCAAAGTAAAAACAGGAAAGGAAGATGAGGGTGTCTGGCTTCAGGCACAGCTGGACCTGGCACTCGTATTACCTGGACCAGTTGCTCCATCATGAAAGTGAAAAATGCATTTATTCAGCCTCTAATGCTGCAAAAAGAACTGCAGGTGTCCCCAAGAAACCCCAACAGTAGCGTCATGTGTCTCATGGGCTCTGCTTAGTCATGAACCCTTGTGAGCAGTCCCCATGCCAGGGCATGCAGCACCCAGCATGGCTCAGGTCAGATGGGGCTCCCATGAAACTGAGTCTGGAGGTGCTGCAGGTAGTGGTCTCCCAGAGGGCATCAGAGCAGTGTCCTCAGAAGGGTGAGTGGCTGCTGGGCCAGTGCGGTTGTTGACCTTTGTCTTCTGAAACTCAGCAGTTTTGTTTTTGTTCCTCTTTATCATGTAACATGAGACTTAGTGACTTTATATCAGTATTTAAATGTTAACTTTACATGATAGTATTTGTATTTCAGTCATGGGATATCAGGATAAGAGTAAACAGTGCCTAAGGGCTTCACCTCCTCTTCTGGGAAAGGGACAAAAGCTCTTTCTGCTGTAGGTTATACCCAGGATAGTTGCATCATGTTAGGCAGAACTACTATGTTATTGTGACATCTGGAGATTAATTATGTGTAGTGGATTGAATTATGTCCCCCCTGAAACTCCCTGAAGCTTGATTTGTGTCCCCAAGTTTTATGTGTTAGAAACTTAGCCCCACTGTGACTGTTAAGAGAGTGGGAAATCCTATTATGGTAACTGAAAGGTGGAACCTTGAAGAGGTGATTGGATTATAGGACTGTGTAGTAGAGAATGGATTAAAAATGGTGGTCAGGTGCGTGGTTCTGAGGGCTCTAAAAGAAGAGGAGAGTCTCTGTCTCTCTCTCCTCTCTCTGTTTCCACCATCTTGCAATGTGAGATCCCTGGGTCACTGTTGCCACCACCAGATGGACTTTGGACCTCCCAGCCTCAGAAACTGTAAGCAATAAATTTTGTTTTCCTTTATAAATTACCCAGTCTCAGGTATTCTGTTATAGCAACACAAAATGGACTAATACAGTATGGTTTACAGAGATGAGTGTGGATGCCAAGTTGACCAGTGGTGGACTTGTGATGGTTGATTCTAGGTGTCATTTGATCAGATAGATTAAGGAATACCTACAAACCTGGTAAAGCATTATTTTTGGATGTGTTTATGAG
This sequence comes from Cynocephalus volans, assembly GCF_027409185.1. Taxonomy (NCBI): domain Eukaryota; kingdom Metazoa; phylum Chordata; class Mammalia; order Dermoptera; family Cynocephalidae; genus Cynocephalus; species Cynocephalus volans. The sequence goes on from NC_084472.1 coordinate 68,601,519, forward strand.
GGTGTTTCCAGAAGATTGGCCAGGGACCCTGAGTGAACTGGGTGGGAGAAATACACTCTCAATATGGGTGGGTACCATCTAATCCTCTGGAGACCTGGAGAGAACAAAAACAGAGGAAAAGGCGAATGTCTCTGTTTCCACTGGAGCTGGGATACACTCTGCTGTCCTGTTCGTGGACATCAGAACTTGAGACTTTTCAGCCTTTGGGTTCCAGGACTTACACCAGTGACAGCAGCAGCACCCACAGCTCTCGGACTTTGGACTGAGAATCATGCCATCAGCTTCCCTGATTCTGAGGCTTCAGACTTGGACTGAACCACACTACTGGCATCTGATTTGCAGACAGACTGTCATAGGACTCCTCAGCCTTCATGATCAAGAGAGACAGTTCCCCTCATAAGTCCCCTCTCATATATGTATAAACATGTGCTACTGGTTCTGTCTCTGGAGGTGTTGGTACCAGGAACACAAGAGCCTGTGTGCTCAGCTCTGTCCTCCCAGTGCCTGGCCCAAGCCTGGCCTGCTGTGGAGTAAATCACCACTGGGTGGGATGGACGTTGACACACGGATCTCTGGACTGCCTTGTGTTAGAAGCCAAGTGGATGTGCTGCTAGCTAGTTTTGATGTAAAAAGCAGACACGAACAAATAGTGGAAGTGGCATTTTGTAAAACCCTGGACTTAATGGATTTGACAACCTGCTGCTTCCATGAACCTGAGCCGTCACTGACTTCTCCGAGCCTAGCGTCATGACAGAAAAGGGCTTCTCTAAGTGCCACTTCTAATTTTCATTCAGAAGGTCCTTCAGAGAACGGTGTTTCATAAATCAAGAGAAATTAAAAACTCCAGTCACTTGGCCCTTTAAACATTATATTGTGAAAATATTTTTACTCAGAACTTTTCATGAATCCAAGGGTGGTCTGGAGATTTACAAGTGAATTATTTGAATATTTCCAGAAATGCAACCGTACACATGTGTTCTTGCTATCTACTAGCCAAACAGTTGCAAGAAGTTGTATTAAAATGGGAAAGCATGAGAATGCAAGTGCCTGCTGCCTCGCAGTGAGGAGACTTGCTGTCATGTCACCCACGTATGGAGCTGCCAACGTCTATGTACGATTTCCTTTTGAAAAATGATTGACAGTCCCCTTTAGGAGAGTTAAAGTTCTTCCAGAGGATTTGCACTTGAATTATGTATTGGTCCGTTTCTGTTGCTTATAACAAAATACCTAGAACTGGGAGGTTTGTAAGAAAATGGAATTTACTGCTTACAGTTCCAGAGTCTGGGGAGTCCAAAGTCCAGGGAGCACATCTGGTGAGGGTCTTCTTGGTGGTGGCTTAACAGCAATGCATGGCAGAAAATGGCAGAGCAGCGAGAGAGACTAACCTTCTCAGTTGGCTCCTTTGAAAGCCCTCAGAGCTACTCCCTTGATCACCATTATTAATCCATTCGTTAAGGCATGGTGCTAAGAATCTAATCACCTCTTCACAGCCCCACCTGTCAATTACCATAATAGGATTTCCACCCTCACCAGTTACAGTGGGGTTCAAGCTTCTAATACATAGAACTTGGGGGACACTATTCAATCCATATCAAATCATCTGTTAATATTCATATAACTCATATTACAAAAGGCTTTGAAACTCTTTGCCTGATGTTTCACCTCATATCAGTAAAAAAATTGTCCCTGTATTGTGGACAGGGGGTGGGGTGTGTGTGTGCAGAGGAGGCCCAGGTGGCAGCTGGGAGACCCGAGCCCTCCCCTCTATCGCCCGAGCCCCAGCTGTTGCTTGGGTGCACTTGGCCTCTTGCCTTCTCTGCTGCATTCTCAGTGTTTCTTGTTTTTGTTTCCCCTGGTGTATTTTATTTTTTGGCAGCTTTATTGAGATGTGATTCGTGTACATACAATCCACCCACGTGATGTGTACAATTCAATAGCTTGTGCTTGTGTATTCACAGAGTTGTGCAACCATCACCATAATCTGTTTTAGAACATTTTCATCACCCCAAAAAGAAACCCTGTGCCCGTTGGCTATCACCTGCCCCTCACAACCACACCATCCTGCTCAGGCCTGAACAACCACTAGTCTACTTCCTACCTCTGTACTTGCCTGTGCCAGACTTTCATGTACACGGAATCATACAATACATGGCCTTTGTGTCTGACTTCTCTCACTTAGGACAATGTTTTCATTGTTCATCCATGTTGCAGCATGTATCGGTACTTCGTTCCTCTTTATGACTGAGTAATATTCCATTTCTTGGATAGACCACATTTTGTTTATCCATAAGTTGGTGAGCATTTGGATTGTTTCCACTTTTTGGCTATTATGAATAGTGCTGCTGTAAACTTCATATACCATTTTTGTGTGGACATACGTTTTCATTTCTCTTGGGTATATGCCTAGGCGTGGATTGCTGGGCAATGTGGTAACTCCATGTTTTGCTCTTTGAAGAACTGCCAGACTGTTTTGCAAAGTGGTTGCACCATTTTACATTCTCACCAGCAAGGTATGAGGGTCCAAATTTCTCCACATCCTGCCTCCACTTTTTATCTTTCTGATTGTGCCATTCCAGCGGGTGTGAAGTGCTATCTCAGCATTTCTTTTCACACACACTAAATACAGAAAGGATTTCATTTCCACATACTGAAGATTGGAAATAGGATTTAAAGTCATGTATGTATGGAATCCAAGAGTTGGAAGGGCAAATAATAAGGAGCCCCCAAGGAAAGGCCTGCCCCCAGGGCTGAGGTCCAGACCTTGGCGGGGAGGGAGTGGCCGTGGCCCAGTGCCCAGCAGAGACATCGCCCTGGCAGGACTTGCTGGAAGTCTGCCCTCTGGGTACCAGGGAAAGCTTGTAGAGGGAGGTGTCTTGTTGAAGGCACTCAGCTGTGATGCCTCCCAAAGGGGCTATCAAGGTGCTGCTGACCCCCATGCACTGTGGGCCAGCCAAGAGCACAGGCAGATGCAGGAGCTGTCCCTGTAGGCAGCTGTCTGCAGGGAACATGCGCTGCTTTGTCCAGCCAAGGCTGCCAAATTCTGGGAATCAGTGTAGAATGAGTTCTTGTCTACATATATAATCCACACTTTTAAGAATTAGCTTTATTCATTGTAAAGCTTATATTTTGTCCACTTTGATGACTATTTTCACTCACAGGACAGACCTTAGATGAGAGAAGGGGTGCTATGTATTGGGGCGTCTCATGCCCAGCACTTAATAGAATGGAAATGTCTGGCTGGTTGGCTCACCTGGTTGGAGTGAGGTGCTACAACACCAAGGTCAAGGGTTCTGATCCCCATACAGGCTGCAAAAAAAAAAAAAAAAAAAAGGAGCAACTCCTGAAGGAGGCTTATCCTAATCTGATTGACAATCTGATGTCAATCGCCTTACATGCATGCATGTGTGACTCAAACCTTTGTGCTGTCTCTCTCAGGGATCTTTGCATTTCAACTCTGTTTGTCCTTAGGAAAGAAAAGCTGTGTTCGGTGCTGCTGGAACAGCATTCACCAACAGTTCCAGAAGTTGTTCTGTGCGGGGGAAGCCCTTCCCTTTAGCATGGAATCAAAAGCTCGTCCTGTACTGTGTTTGCTTCACAGCAGGAAGCTGGCCACTGAGAAAAACAATGGCTGTGTCTGATTTAGAAAGAGACAGGACTGACTTTGCCACATTGTAGACCTAGAAGAGAATGTGCTGAGTGGAGGCCTTCTAACCTGCAGCAACGTTTAACTTCTCCACATGACTTAGGGAAAGTCAAGTTCATTTTGTTTTTGTTACTTTTTGGTATCTGGGTCATAAAAAGTTATGCTAGGAATGCTCAGGACCCTTCCACAACAGTGTACTAACTAGTGAGAAGATGGGCTACGCTACTGTAACCGAGGCTTCCACGGGATGGAAGTTTCCACATCTGTCCTTCAGGTAAGAGTCAGCACAGGAGGTCCAGGGCTGGCGTGGCAGCTCCCCTATCATTTGGGGTCTGGGCTGGTCCTCTTTCATCCTCAGTCTCATCTCATGGGCCACAATCTCTGCACTGGAGCAGCCAGTGGGAAGGGCAGGAGGCTGGGGGAGGGATGGACAGGCTCCTTCCATTTAAGGGTACAGCCAGAATTCCAAGTATCTTCCATTTGCACTCTACTCTCCAGAAAGTAATCACGTGGCCACTCCAACTGTATGAGTGGAGATTGGAGAACAACAATCAGCTTTCCCCAAATTGGAGGTCAAGCTTTAAGTTCTTCATTGTACCCCAATTATATCATGACATTAAGGAAAACAGAAAGAAAAAGAAAAATATTTAAACAAATAAAAGACATCCAAATAAACTGGAAAGGAAAAAGTGAAATTGTCTCTGTTTGCAGACAACATGCTCTTATATATAGAAAACCCTAAAGACTAAAACCCTTAGAACTAGTAAACTAAATCAGTAAAGTTGCAGTATACAAAATCAACACACACAAAAATCATATGTATTCCTATACAATAAAAACAAACTATCAAAAAATAAATTTAAAAAATCATTTTATTTGCAATAGCACCAAAAAGAATAAAATACTTAGGGATAAATTTAACCAAGGAGGTGAAAGATCTGTACACTGAGAATTATAAGACATTGGTGAAAGAAATTGAAGAAGACACAAATAAATGGAAAGATATCCCATGTTCATGGATTTAAAAAATTAATATTGTTACAATGTCCATACTACTCAGAGCAATCTACAGATTTTATGTGATTCCTATCAAAATTCCAGTGGCATTTTTCACAGAAATAGAAAAAATAATCCTAAAATTCATACGGTACCTCAAAAGATCCCAATTAGCCAAAGCAATCTTGAGAAAGAACAGAGCTGAAGGCATCACATTCCCTAATTTCAAAATACACTGCAAGTTATAGCAATCAAAACAGTATGGTACTGGCATAAAAACAGACATATACACCAATGAAGTAGAATAAAGAGACCAGAAAAAAATCCACACATTTATTGTCAATTGATTTTTGACAAAGGTGCCAAGAATAAACAATAGGGAAAGGACAGTCTCCAATAATTGGTGTTGGAAAAATTAGGTGTTTACATGCAGAAGAATAAAATCAGACCCTATCTCACACCTCATACAAAAATCAACTCGAAATAGATTAAAGACTGAAATATAAGACCTGAAACTATAAAATCCTAGAAGAAAACATATGACACCAAAAGCCCAGGAACAAAACCAAAAATAAACAATTTGGACTACACTGAACTAAAAATCTGCTCAGCAAAGAAAGCAGTCTTCAAAATGAAGAGGTGACCTATGAAACAGGAGAAGACATTTGCACACCATACAACTGATAAGAGGTAATATTGAAAAACTATAAGAAACACATACAAGTCAATAGCAAAAATAATAATGATAATAATAACTGGATTAAAATATGGGCAAGAATCTGAATATACATTTTTCCAAAGAAGACATACAAATGGCCAACAAGTACATGAAAAGGAGCTCAACATCACTAATCATCAGAGAACTGCAACTCAAACCAACAGAGATGTCACCTCACACCTGTGAGGATGGCAAGTATAAAAAAGACAAGAGATAACAATTGCTGGCAAGGAGGTGGAGAAGAGAGAATATTCACACACTGTTGGTGAGAATGTAAATTAGTACTGCCATTACGGAAACACTATGCAGAGTCCTCAAAAAACTGAAAATATAACTACCATACGATCCAGCAATCCCACTTCTGGGTGTATATACAAAGGAAATTAAATCAGTATCTCCAAGAGGTATTTGCGCTCCCATGTTCACTGTAGCACTACTCACAACAGCAAGGATACAGAAACAACTAAAGTGCCTGTCAGTAATAAATGAGTGAAGGAAATGTAGTATCTATACACAATGGAATATTAGTTAGCCATAAAAAAAAAGAAATCCTACCATTTGCAACAACATGGATGAATCTGGGGGATTTTTTTTAACTGAACTGTTTGTATTTATTTGTTTGTTTGTTTGTTTATCATTACACAATGTAAACATTTTTTGTAGCCCTTCACCAATTTCTCCCTAACCCCTCTCCCCCTCCCCCTTTCCTACCAGAGAATCTGGAGGATATTGTGCTAAGTGAAATTAAGCCAGACACAGAAATACAGATACCATATGATGTCACTTAAGTTTGGAATCTAAAAAAGATGAACTCATAGAAAACAGAGAATACGATGAGGTTTGCCAGAGGCTGGAGGGTGGGGGAATATGGAGATGTTAATACAGGGTACAAACTTTCAATTGCAATAGGAACTGGTTCTGGAGATCTAATGTAGGGCAGCACCACTACCCGGATTCTTGGTAACGGGGTGGGTGTAGGGGTAGGTGAGGAAGAGGAGAAAGTAAAAACTGGCAAACATTGTGTGTGCTTGGGGAGCAGAGCCTTCCCTCCTCGCATGGGTGAGGCCTGAGGCCAATGATCAGTGGAGCTCCCACGAGGCCAGTTTCAGTCTCGCATTGGGTGATTTTCGAGGGCGCCACATGCCACACCAGACACAGAAGGATGACGTGCCCAAGTGAAAGGGGTCCTGGACATCCTCAGCAATGTGTAATGAGTCCTAACTTCTGGAAAACCTCCCTGTCATTCCAGAGGATTCTTTGTTGGTAGATATTATTTGTCCTTTCATTCAACAAATAGTTACAGAGGAACTTTCAAGTGTACAAATCCCTGCAACAGTTATTAAGAGAGAAATGTTATGAAAGGAGATGACATACGCATAAATAAAGTATAGCATGGGAAGTGACAATACCATCAACACACTATGAAATAGCAATAATTCCTTTATATCAACAAATATGCTGCCTATAATCTGAGGTCAAATTTCTCGTATTGTCCATAAAAAATGTCTTTTAACAGTTGGGTTTTGAATCAGAATCGAAGTAGGATCTATGCTTCTCATTTCTTTGGTATATCTCTTAAATCTTATTTTTATTCTGGAATGTTACCCTATCTCATTTTTTCTTGTCATTTATTTACAAAAGAAGGCAGGTCATTTTCCTGTAGAAAAATCCACAAGTGTTTAATAGTAACTGTTAGTGTTTTTAAGTTTCTGCTTTATTTGATAGTATATAACCACCAACTTAAATTGTTCTCTCACTCCAACCAAATAAGCAAAGAAGTTGTGTAATTGGGAATGATTTGTCCTGTCTTCTTTTATTTCTATTATCATCTGCATTTTTAACACTTGGCAAATGTTATTTTTATCATCAAAAAAGTATTCACACCAAAATCAGGGGTTCAGATAGATCTCTGTACTGGCCAGCCACCCCCCTCCCCCCAAAAAACAGTATTCATTTTTTGGAACAATGTATCATATTTTGCTAAATAATAAAAGTGGTTCATAGTACTGCTTTTTCATTTTATACCTCTGAGCTTCCGTCCAGTTTAAATGCCTGAGCTCTGCCCTGATTTTCTGATCTAACCTAAAGTTCTTGGAATGGGCACCCTACCTCAGCCTGACCTCTCAGAAGTGACTATGTGCAAGAGGAAATGACACCCTCCATCTTGGGGAACTTCAGTGAGGATTGGAGAGCAAGTTGGGAAAGTAGAGCTGAGGTCAGAAGCGTGGGTGTGGAGCCCACTCACCCTCACTGTGTGACCCTGGCAGTTTCTTAGCCCCTCTAGAGTCTCAGTTTACTCATCTGTGAAATGGGATAATTACCATATCTGCCTCATGTGATTGTCAAAGTAATTTGGTAAAATCATTGCTGTTAAGTGCTCAACACAGCGCCTGTCCTTCCTATGTGTTGTTAATACTAGTAATTATAATAATTAGTAATAACAACACTAATAAAAATATAGAAATATAAGTTCGATCGTATTGCAAATTGGACCTTACTGCAAATAAAAATTAAACCGTAATTAACAAATTATATGAGGGTACTTTGAAAGCTCATGGAAGGATTTTATTATCTTTTAATTTTATTTTTCCATGATCTTTTTGAAGTACCCTCCTATGATGTATGAAGTCACTAATTCTCTCCAGTGTTGTAATCTGACAATGCTGAAAATATCTAATTCTGGATTTGGCTTCAAATAAAGTGATGCTGATTTTCTTGCATCATGAGCAGATGAGCACAGTCTATGGCTCAAGGTAGTGAAATCCTAGTTCCGAGAAGCCCCCAGCAGCGTTCCTGGAGAGCCCTGTGAGTGGATCGTCATGACAGAAACTTGCCAGCTCCAAAAGCACAGGGGAGAGGGGAGCTGGGGTGGAGGGTTGTTACAACCTGGAAGGTGAAGGTAACTCCTACACAGGAGGACACAAGGGACTTCTGTCCATAAAGCACCTCTCTGCTAGCCCCACCGTGCCCCGGTGTCCAGGGTCTCAATTGCTCTTTCAAGCAGCTGCAACCCTCCCCACCGCCCCCAGCCTCAGAAACACTTTGGTTGGAACAGAAGCACCTGGCACAGCACAGGCACAGCCCAGGTAAGGATGTACACCCAGCTTCCTGCAGCCAGCAACACATAAAGCTGGGGGCACTGTCCCCTCTCGACCCCCGAAGGAGTGAGATTCAGAAACCCCTGAGGGAGTGGAGTGCATGCTGAGCAGGAGAGGATCAGCATTCAGAGGACGTAGGCACAGATGGAGCTCCCCACAGACTGCAGATGAGGATGGGACCCCTGCACTGCCCAGATGCAGCACCAGGGCACTGGGCACAGCAGAAATGTGTTTGTATATTTCAGCTTTGCAGTTTGCCAGGGGCAGCCTTGTTACCTAATTTAGCACCTTGCACTGCAGGCCAAAGGTTCATTCAGGAGCGCTGCCTGGGGCCATCACCCAAAGTCCCTGTCCCTGCAGACAGTTCAGGGTTCAGGTTTGAGCTCATGGTGTCAGGGTCACAGACGTTAGTAATTCCACGTACTGGTCCTGGAGGCTGAGGATATCCAGGATGCAGACATTTATGCCTTGTGAGGCACAGTGATCAGAGAACACAAGCCTTTAAGGGAACTGTCCTTAAGGATCTTCTCCCTGATTCTGCTCTCTTCCTATTTGGGAGAGTTCATATCTGGCAGCATTTCAAATGGAGTCTGTGTGTTGAGCCTGGCACTGGGCCGGGCTGTGGAGGCATTGCCTTCCAGGGAGTGAAATCATTGTAGAGAAGTTCTGATGAAGAGCCACATGAGTTTACTCTTGAAACTCCCCATCCATGTCAGACAGAGCAGTTACAAGATTTTAAAATTTTAATCAAAAGGACATACTTTCAAAAACATATTAAATATCCCTACTGAACAGACACAAAACAAAAATATTCGGTGATGAGCTGGGGCCAAAGCTGCAGCTTTGCTGGACTGTTGTTGCTTTGTGTTGCTTTGCCCCCCCACGGATTTGTCACCCCTCTTCTCCTGGGTGACGGAGACACAAAGGATTACTCAAAGTCCATCTCTTCTGAGCAGTGAGAGGCCCCGAAGTGGTTAAATTCCCTGGAACCCTCCAGCGAGAGTGATCCCTTCCTTGGGAAATTAACCCCGAATTGGGGCTCTCTTCCTGCATTTATTTTCCAGACCAGGAAGTTACAGGAAGGGAACATAGGTGGGATTATAGTTTAGCAGTATAGGCTGGTAACTTTCAGTGAAACAAGCCAGATGACATTCCAGTAAGGTGATTTAACAAAACTTGACCTTAGCAAGCATTCCTTCTTACAGCAATTTCTCAGTATCTTTACATAACAATCAGTAACTAATCTGTCCTTGAGCCAGCAACCTTGCTTTGCCACAAATCTTTATCTTACACCAGAGACTTATAGCCTGAGGAAAATGTCCAGTCCTCAGCAAGGTCAATATTTGAAACTGCAAGGCTTTGGAAACCCAGGCTCTGTGAAGTACATATGCTTTATAGTATATTCCACAGACTGTGGGTCTGAAATAAGCCATAATATCAAGGAATAAGACTCCTGCAGGGAAACTGGGCTCCAGAATACCCCAGGTACAGAGCACAGAGGGCAGCCAGAGACAGCCCCACTGCATACAAGGTGGGAACTGGTAAGCCTTGGGGCAGGTGAGCAGGGCATGGGGGGATACCCCATCCCTCCACTGAACACTATTTGGGAACTCTAAGACACCAGTTTATGACCTGGACCTGGAATGAGCATCTTCAGGCACCAGGTGGAGGCAACCACAGCATTCATGGGCAGACGTAACTATAGAGAGAGAAACAACTGTGGTTCAAGTTGCACCTCCAAGATACAATTCTAAGGGCATAAGAAAGAGTTATAGCAAGTACAATAGCCACACAGTTTATTGGGAAGTGGATTGACTGCCAATGAAATGCAGACAGAGAACATGTTTAAAATGGATACAAAGGAAGTATGTTTAAAATCTTGCAGAGACCAGTGAACGACTAACATCCATGTAAAAGAATAAGAAATTATAAAACATAGGCAGGTGCACGTGAATCAAGAACAGATGGATGTGAAAAACAAATACTCAGACATCCTGAAAAGTCATTGAAATCACCCAATAGTGTAAATTCTGGACTGGACACAGTCAAAGAGAGAACTAATGAATTGAAAAAACTTTATGAAGAATTTGGCAGAAAGCAGAGCAGAGGGAGAAAAAGAAAAAAAGACAGAAAAGCGAAGAGACCTGGAGGATATAGAGTAGATCAAAAAATTCCAACTGTAGAAGGAGTTCTAGAACCAAAAAATAGCGAAGTGATATCAGAACAGAGAATGACTAGATACCTTACAGAATTACGAAAAAGAAGACTAATGAGTCTTGAGTTTGAAAATGAACTCTGAGGACTGAACAAGATAAGTAAATGTATGAGTCAGACACATCCCAATGAAAGTGAGCAACATCACGGATTCAGAGGAATCGGGCATCACGGAGAAGGAGACGAGCAGACATCGACAGCCCCACGTGGCACCGTCCACAGCACTCTGACCTGGGCAGCGCTGGTTGGATGCACAAGAGCACAGAGGGCTCCAGCTCAGGCTTCAGCAGCAGCGGCACAGGCTTTGCAGATGAAGAGCTGGAAGGTTGGAAGGCTTTGGGTGGGTGGAGGGAGCAGCAGGGAACTCCAGGCAGGTGGAAGAGTGATGAGCAACCGGCCAGCTGGGGCTTTCCAGGAGACGGGAGACTCTTGAGACTGCAAGCAGAAAAAAATCTCTGCCCAGATTAAAATTTTGGTTTTCCCTTCTTGATGCTTATAGCTGGGTAGTTTTGTTAGTAACACATTGTGCATTTCTTATACAATGTTGAGGCAGAACATTAGAGAAAACAACTATGGTATCCTTCAAGGCTGTGCACTTAATTATTCAGGAAATGTTGGTGGGGGTCTTATTCTGTGACAGGCAGTGAGTGCTTAAGCACTTAGGCGTGTGGAAATAAGGGACACAAATTCTTGGCATTCCTCACCTTGCATCTGCATCACTCCAGTCTCTGTTTCTATATGCACATGGCCATCTTCTCTGTGTTTCTCTGTGTCCTCTCCTCTTCTTAGGACACTAGTCTTTGGGTTTATTGCCCACCCTACTCTAGTATGATCTCATTTTAACTAATCATATCTGCAAAGATCTTATTTCCAAATAACAGTCACATTTCTGAGGTTCCAGGTGGACATAAATTTTTGGAGGGACATTATTCAACCCAGCACACCTTGATTTTTATTTTCTTTTCACTGTGTAATATCCTATTATTTGTTTACTTAATAATTATTTGCCTGACTCTTGTGAATGTAAGCTCCATGAGGGCCAGGACTTTGTGTCCCTTATTTCCATAGCCCTAAGTTGGGAAGAGGCCAGGAAGGACCCTCCCCTAGAGCCTTCAGAGGGAGTGTAGCTCTGCCGACATCTTGACCTAGGACTTCTAGCTTCCAGAACTGTGAGAGAATAAATGTCTATAGTTTAAGCCACACAGCTTGGGGTACTTTGTTACAGCAGCCCTGGGAAACTAATGCAAAGGGACAGGAAAGTCCCTGCCCTTTCCTTGAATGTGCCCTTGTTTTTGAATTTCCATTTGTAGAACTTTTGTTCACAACTAAGAAAGTAGCCCTGGATACTGTTCCAAAAGGCAGCCGAGTCCTGGAATTTATTTTTCCCTTTATCCCTTAAACCTTGCTTCCCAGCTGTCAAGGACACCTAAAGCCCCTGGCTTTGAAGTCAGAACAATTTGGCTGTAAGCTTTAGAGTATTTGGTAATTACAGGTTTCTAGAAAAAAGAAAGGTGTTCTTTGGAGACAGCTGCATTTGGCCCCACCAGGTCTCCACTGGGCCGTCTTCTTCTGACTCCTGGAGAAATCTCCATTCTCTTCCTAGTCAACCCCCTCCTTCTGTCCTAAATCCCGGTCTGTCCTGGTTCTCAGCTCCCACTGACGTTACCCCACACCCCCGTCCTTCTCTCTCTAGTTCTGCTGCCAGAACACCTGATGTCATCTGCTGTTTCCTGAGATCACTCAATCTCTCCTGCAGGTATTTATCCTATTAACATTTCTACTCAAAGGTCACTCAAATGAGAATTAAAAAAGAAGGCAGTGAGTGGCTCTGGTGGGGGACAGTTCACCTGGGTTCTGGCTACAGTGTCAGCACAAACCCATTGAAGGCTTGGGACTTACACCTTTCACCTCTCAAAACTGAATCAAAGGCATGCTCTTGCCATGGAGGGGCTCACAATCTGGCTTTATCTGGTGACAGTGCTGTCACCGGTATAGTATATTTCACTGTATCAACTTAATTGTCATTAGATTCCTTCCTGTGGAGGAAAAACCAAGTATCTCCGTTAGTTCATTCACTCTTTATCATTTGCTACAAGCTGCCCCTCGTGTTTCCAGATGACAGAAGGCTCTGGAGGGGGTAAAAGTCTGAGCTGTCCCTCTGGTTGATGTTTGGAGAGGTCCTGATCCCTGGCCAGACTGGAGGGTGTACACAGGGTCAGAGCCAACGTAGTTTCAGCCGCTGTCACACTAGCAACACTTGCTGCCTATGCAAACTTTCTCTTTCCGGTGGCCTCCTGGTTGTTGGACTAGCTGTCCCCTATCCAGGATAGAGTCCTCTGCGTGGGCCGCGGGCTGCGGATGCTGGTGCTGCTTATGCATTATCTTGTGTGTACCCTTGTCATTGCATGGTGGCTGCTGTGGTCCCTGTTTCAGAGCCCTTGCCACCTGCCCTGAGCCACCCATGACTGGCGCTGTTTCTCTCCCAACCTGGCTTCTGGTAACTTCTAACTTCTTACAGCCCTGCCTGACATTCAGGCAAGGGCTCTGCTAGCATCCTGGCAGACAGGGTGTCCTTTGTTAGTATGTCCAGCCATTTGCACGTGGCGTGCGGGCATCACCTTTGGTTCTGGGAATGAGTCTAAGCTAAACTTGGCCTCAGCCAAAGCTCTTCTTGGGGTCAAACCCACTGATCAGACCTGACTAGAGGATGGTGCAGAAACACAGTTCTTGGGACTTTCTGGGGAATTTTGCTTTTGAAACTGCTTCCTCCATCCCACAGTTTGTCCGGGCTGCTCTCCAGAGAAAGCCATGCCCCAGGTGCCTCCTTCCTCACTTGGGGACTTGCTGCCAGAGTGAGTTATTCTATCTGCAGGGAATCAGCAGAATCCAGAAAAGCCTGTTTCTTCTTGTTTTTTCAACCTTACCATGGTGAGATAATCTAGGCTGATAAAACATTTCTTGTTATCACAATCTCATCAAAGCAGAAACAGGGGGCCGGCCCGTGGCTCACTCGGTAGAGTGCGGTGCTGATAACACCAAGGCCGTGGGTTCGGATCCCATATAGGGATGGCCGGTTTGCTCACTGGCTGAGCGTGGTGCTGACAACACCAAGCCAAGGGCTGAGATCCCCTTACCGGTCATCCTTTAAAAGAGAAAAAAAAAAAAAAGCAGAAACAGGACTGAGCATCCTCTTCCAACAGTCACACAAGGACTCTAGAGGACATGGTGAGTCAAATTCCTGGTGTCCAAGTTGACCTGGCACTAAAGTTTCTTCCCATGGAAAAGGGTCTGGCTAACGTACCCAAGGACCCACTGCTGGCCCAGGCCCTGCAGGGTGGAGGCAAGAACGCTTTCACTTTCTATTCTTTATTCTATTCAGTGTCAGAACAAAGAGTGAAACCAGCAGCAGCAGCAGAGGGTTTGCTCCCAGCCCCCGCCCCCAGCCTTCGTCTGGGATCCCTGCTGCTCGGTGGGAGACAGGCGCATGTCCTCGGTCGGTCGAGGCAGTCCAGGCCAGAGCCAAGGCTCCGACGGCTCAGCACACAGACCGTGCAGCTCCCTCCAGCTGTCGGCTAGAGCCAGGGGAGGGCGGGATGCTGAAGCCCTGCCTGCGACTGACAGAACGCAGTGGGAGGAAGGGCCGGGAGGGCAGTGGTTAGCACAGCAGAGGGTGTGGACATCCTCCTAAAAGTTGAAGTACTTAAAGATAAATTTTTAAAGATAAGACCAAGCACAGGGCGCTTGGAACTCCTGAGCAAGAGAATTTCTCATAAGTGTCCCATGGCCAAGGGAGAGCTGATCAACCTCCACAGAGCTACCTGTCCCCTCCCTCAAGAATACATTCTATGACCAGGACACCCCTGCCCTGGCCCCTAACCCCAAGCCCCCATTTTCACCGTCCCCTTCTCCAGCCCCCGTCTCTTCTTTTTTTTGGCGGCTGGCCAGTGTGCGGATCTGAACACTCAGGCCTCCGTGTTATGACACCACGCTCTAACAACGTGGCTAACCAGCCAGCCCTACCCAGCTCCTCTTTCTTCTTTCTGCAAAGGCAAGAGGCCAGTAGTAAACTCTCTAAATCCCCTGATTTCGTTGGACGAGTAGTTCAAGATCAAGCATGACTACAACGCAAGGAAACGGACAGAAGATAAAGGAGCATGAGGGAGGGAAGCAAAGATCCCATCCAGAGACCTTAAGGGCAGGATTCGCACCCACAGCCAGTCCTCTGGGCCTGGGGTCAAAAGTGCGGCAGCAGCCGTGGAGAGGGAGAAACGCACAGGCAGTGAGAGGTGGAGTGACAGCACGCTGTGCCAGAGCCCCGCTGCCAGGACCGCCCCACCGTGACCAGCCCTGTAGAGTGAGCCCGGCCCAGCCGCGCCTCCACGCCCAGGCATGGGCTCCCACTGACATCTGAACTGTTCTCTCTCCTGACAGCTGCTGCTTTCCTTCTTCTCCTGCGGTGGCTTCTTCACATTTCTCTTTTTATTTTGCACTGGAGAGGAGCACCAAATAACTTTACCTGGTCCCAGCCAGCCACCAAAAAAAAAAAAAAAAAAACCACCAAACCGACAATGTTGCCAATAACACTAAGGTCAAGGGTTTGGATCCCACACCAGCTAGCAGCAAAAGGGAAAAAAACCAAACTTTCTTTTTAATGAAAATTTTCTGAATAAAAAAACAATAAAAGTTTGAATTTTTATTTAGAAAAATGGGTTACAAAAAACAGCCTATGTTGTCTCAGAGAGCCTACATTAAAGTTTTCCTGGGTGCCCTGAGTTCCTGGAGGCCCACAGGAGCCACTCCCACCTGCCTGTGTGCCACCCTGGCTCTTGGCTCTGTCCCACAGAGCTTGGGGATCCAGCCTCATTCTCTTACTAACTGAGGCCACAGAGGGATCGTGAACAGCTCATCAGCACCATCTACTGGACCAAGTTCTTGATCCATTCGTGGAAGGCATGGCTCACTTTTATCTTGATTTTAAACACTGCTTAGTACATTTCTCATACTCAATAATACATTTGTATTGTGAAATGAGTGGCTATACTATTATTTTTTATAATGACTGTATTGCGATATAGTTCATATACCTTACAATTCACCCATTTAAAGTGCGGAATTCAATGTTTTTTAGCATATCCAGAGTTGTACAACTGTTGCCACGATCAGTTTTAGAACATTTTCATCACCCAGAAAGAACATCCTACTCATTAGCAGTCACCCCCCATTGTCCCCTAGGTAACCATCAATCTACTTTCTGTCTTTATGAACTTGTCTACTCTGGACTTCCATATAAATGCGACAGATGTGTTCAAGGCTCATCTGTGCTGTGGCATGTGTCAGTACTTTATTCCTTTTTATGGCCAAGAACTTCATCCCTTTGTATGGTCAAATAATATTTCATCATGTGGATACACCCCATTTTTTTTATCTGTTCGTCTGTTGACGGACATTTGGGTTGTTTCTGCCTTTTGGCTACTGTGAATAATGCTGCTGTAAACATCCATGTCCATGTTTCTGTATGGACATATGTTTGCACTTCTCTTGTGTATACACTTACAAGTGGAACTGCTGGGTCACATGGAAACTCCATATTTAATCGTTTGAGGAATTGCCGGACTGTTTTGCAAAGCAGCTGGTCCATTTTACATTTCCACCAGCAGTGTGTAAAGGTTGTAATTTCTCCACACTTGAAATATGACTTTTTGATTCTAGCCATCCCAGTGGGTATGAAGTGGTGTCTCATTGTGATTGGATTTTCATTTCTCCATAGTTAATGTTGTCGAGCATGTTTTCATGTGCTTATCGGTCATTTCTATATTTTCTTTGGAGAAATGTCTATTCAAATCCTTTGCCCATTTTTAAATTGGGTTATTTGTCTTTTTATTATTAAATTGTAATAGTTCATTAAATAATAGACACAAGTTCTTTATTGGATATATAATTTGCATTTTTTTCCCATTCTGTGGGTTTTCTTTTCACTTTCTTGATTGTGTCCTTTGAAACATAAACATTTTTGTTTTTGATGAAGTCCAATTTATCTGTTTTTCTTTGGTTGCCTGTGCTTTTGGTGTTATAGCTAAGAAGCCATTGCCTGATTGAAGGTTAGGAAGATTTGTGCCTATATTTTTTTAAGAGTTCTATGGGTTTAACACTTGCATTTAGGTCTTTGACACATTTGGAGTTAATTTTTGCACATGGTGTGAGGAACAGGTCCAACTTCATCCTTTGCATGTGGACGTGCAGTTGTCCTGGCGCCATCTGGTAAGAAGTCTATTTTCTGCCCCACTGGATTATTTCGGCACCTTTGCTGGAAATCAGTTCTTCGTAAATATGAGAGTTCATTTCCGAACTTTCAATTCTGTCTGACTGATGTGTTTGTGTATCCTTCAGCCAGTAGCACACTTCTTGATAGTTTATGATTATTCTTAAGGTTTGCATTTCCCCATGGCTAATGTTGTCAAGCATCTTTTCATGTGCTTATTGGCTATTTGTATACTTTCTTTGGAGAAATGTCTATTTAAATCCTTTGCCGATTTTTAAACTGGTGTTCTTTGAAAAAGTTATGATTATTCTGGTTTATTTCTTTTTCTTTTTCTCTTTTGGTGGCTAGCCAGTGCAGAGATCTGAACCCTAAATGCACAATTGTTTTTTTTTTTTTTTTTTTTTTTGGCAACTGCCCTGTATGGGGGTAATTATTCTGGACTTCAAAATTTAAACTATCTTATTAGAGCGTTTTGATATACTTTCCTACTTCAAAAAAAGGGAAAGGAAACTTCCAAAGTCAAAAACTTCTGGCCTGATCTGGCTGGTTAGTTCAGTTGGTTAGAGCATGGTGTTGCAATG
The DNA here is from genome assembly GCF_027409185.1 of Cynocephalus volans. Lineage (NCBI taxonomy): Eukaryota > Metazoa > Chordata > Mammalia > Dermoptera > Cynocephalidae > Cynocephalus > Cynocephalus volans. The sequence continues at coordinate 68,619,028 of NC_084472.1, forward strand.
CCAAGGTTAAGCATTCAGATCCCAGTAGGCCAGCCAGAAAAAAACAAACAAAAAACACTTCTGCCCTGAATGTCAGCCGCTATCCTGCTGACCCCTCCCCAAGCCTGCTCCCCTTCTCCCTCAGCGTTCATCCTAATTTCTGTCCTCTCTGCTCCCATGATGACACTGTCTGCCTTTCAGGTCACTCTGGCTGCTTGCTATATTGGCAGCCAGTGACCTCTTCACTCAAAGCCACATGCTTTTCAATATCTGATTGATTGGGTCCTTGGCAACAGTGAGGCCAAGCCCCTGATGTTAGTTGAGGAAATTAAGGCTCAGAGAGGCAAAGTAACTTGCTCAAAGTAGCACAGCTGGGATCTGGCAGGGCTGAACTTGATGCGAGGGCCCTCCTGACATTTGGGCCCATGAGCTCCCCATGACACCACCATGACTATTGCTTCTTATCAGCACCCCTCGCTCAAGGTCATGCATGTTCATGCTTGCAGGGGGAGGGATTTGGTCAGGAAAAGAGAGAAGGAAAGTGGATTCCATCCCTGCATCCACACCCACAGGCTCCAGGCTGGTGGAGGGTCCAAGGTAGTCCCCGAAATTCATGGCCAGCTCATGAGTGTGGTCCGTTCACTTGGCTCTGAGTTCTTCATTCTACAGAGATCCATGGTCTGAGAAATGCAGGACCTCTCTTGGGTCCTGGCATAATGCTGTGGGAGAGTTATCTCACAGGCGTGGACAGGGGAGACCACATGCCCAGCCTGCCACCACCACGGGCTGAGGGTGACTGAGAAGGGAGGAGACCAGAGTTCTGGGCAGGTCCCTCATTCAGAGGTGAGGGAGGGATGGACCCATCAGTGGCTGAAGAGAGTGCCAGAGAGGTGGCAGGGAGCCAGAAAGACAGAGCTGCACTCTGGGGTCTTCCAAGTTGGCTGATTTTCAGTCCCCCAATGTCATTTATCACAGCATCATTTATCCGTTTATTTTGCTTGCTTGCTTTCTTTTTTTTTTTTTTTTTTGAAAATTTTTACTTATTCATTTATTTTAAAATAACGACAATAAATCCATTACACGGTGACATAAATAACTTATTTTATAAAAAACAAGAATTTATTCTAAAACATTATTTAAAAGTACTTAGTGAGAAGAATGACATTGTTTTATTCTTTCCAAATATCTTTAATGTCTGACTTAACACAACTAAATTTGCTGTTCTGGTTGAAGAACTGGTTGAAGAAAATCTGACTTCACACAGATATATAAATAGAAAATGAAGATTTTTTAATGGGCTTTTCAGGTAATTATGGATATTCCCCTTGCTTTCTTTTTAAAGTATTCTAACTTCAGGAGCTGGTGAAAAGAAGCCCCATAATACTGCAGAGGATTTTAGGCTTTCCTCACAAATTATTTTTTCTCATAAAGTGGTTCACCCCATATAGAAGTTATGTGTGTGTGTGTGTGTGTGTGTGTGTGTGTGTGTGTGTGAGACCTCACTCTTCTCTCTTCCAAATGTACCCTTCACACCTGGAAGGTGCACTTACCTTCATAAGGAGCGAAAGAAAGACTACAACCTAGGAATAAACTGAATTATGTTCTTTAAGGACAAGCTTGTTAACTTGGTTTCTGTCTTATTAAAATGTGTTAGCATTGAAAATGAAGTGTTTGGAGAAAGATGAAGCAAAAAAAAAAAAAAAGAAAGAAATTTCTAGTTCTACCACCTTCTGTTATTTTAGTCTTAACTGAATTGAAACAGCTGTGTTGGGTAACAGCCTTCCTTCGACTGTTTGAAAGATGAGAGTCCAAAAGCCAGTGTTTATTTTCAATTGTTCCTCCCCATCAACCCTTCACAGGCTCATCTCTCCTTGCTTGGCTGCTGCTACTTGAAGGGGGATGTCCCCTTGTCCTCACCACCCCCCAGCCTGATAGAAAGCATCTTCTGATACATCGATCTCCATCAGAATGAATTTGTGCAGGTAGGAGAAACCATACGTACAAAAAGCTTGGATGATGCCCCTTGGTATCTGGGTGAAATGATTATTTGCTGGGAGATGTAGAATTTTTGGCCTGACAACTTAATTGCATTTAAAATGCCTATGACTCCTCATTAATCAGTATTCACTAGATCTATGTAAGAGATCCCTCCTGACCACTCCTTGTAAAAGGGGCACTCTCAGCTCATTCCAGCACACCTGATCTAGGGACATCCATTGAGAGATGACCAGCAGACTCTGCTGGGCTCACGTTTACTCTGGTCCATCAGATTAACCTGTAAATAAAACCACCTGGCTCTAGGTGAGGTCCAGACAGAGCTGGAGAGCTGGAGAGCTCTGCAAAGTTCAGTGTCAGTGTTTGTTTAAGGCTCACCTTTACTCCTAGCTCACCCTACGCTGTCTGCACATGGCATGGGCATGAATGTGGAGGAGGAAGGGGAAAGAGGGAGCAGAAGAGGACAGGGAGGAGTGAGTGGGAGGAGCAGGAGCTGCTATGTCCCGCAGTCTCGTCCCCCTCTCCTGGGCTCCCTCACCCCCACCTGGGCATCTGGGCCACCACCACAGCCCCCACACTGAGGGCAATTGTTTGTGCTCACCAGCCTGGGAGCTCCTCAAGGTCTCCTGTCTGGCATGTGATAGGTGTTCAATATACGTTTATTGGATCAATCAACCAATTTCAGGAATATCATTTTTCGAACAAGTAGATGTGAAACCTTTGTGTTTCATGCTAAAGGCACGAAGCCGGGTGTCCGGACCACTGTTCCTAAGCTTGACCATCATGTAATCCTTCTTCTTACTGTAATATAAACTTGACATAAATGCCTCTCGGATTTTCAGAGTGGGATTTCCAGAACAAGCTGGAATTAACAAGGGGCTGAGAAACGGCGTGTGGTGGGGATCAATGCTGATTTGGGCCTTTCGGCCAAAACGTTTCCTCTTCCCAAGTTCCTCAAACGTACCCACATCCATGTGGTTTAGGGAGAACTCAGCAGCACTACCCTATGAAGTTCAGTTTAAAAACGTAAAACACAACATTCACTTAAGATTAAATAAATTCCTGTATAATAAAAGTAACAGTGCTGTAACCAGGATAGAGAGAGTGAACCAAAATAAGTGAGGGAGGGGAGTCTAAGGTCAGTCACGCAAAATAGTGTAGTTTTCATTAAAACGATGCCTATCCCAGTATAAGCCACTCAGGTGCCAACATGTGGATGTGAATGATTATTATTAATTCAGCATTAGCCAGCATTTACTGAGTGTCTGCTGGGTGCTAAGTCTCACACACACATTATCTCAGTTAAGCTCCACCAGAGCTCTCCTAGCACAAATGAGAAAACTGCGGCTAAGAGAGGTTGAGGAACCTAGCTAGAGTCACACGCTATATCAGGCAGGACCAGTGTCAGGAACTGCAGCTGCCACCTACATCAGAGGAGTTTAGCACTGGGTCAGGCTGCCCACTGGGTCCTAGAGGTGCAGGGAGGGCCAGCCACAAAGTCTAAGTGCAAAGGTGTCAGGAGGAGCCCTGCAGCACAGCTGAGGTTAAATCCATGTGACCTAAGTGACCCAGAGGCCTCCAGGGGCATTTGTGGGAAGCCAAGAGTCCTGGAGAAAGCCTGGCTGCCCAGCTGGGGAGAGCCCGCCAGCTCTTGTTTTTTTTTTTTTTTTTTTTTTTTTCCTGTGGCTGGCTGGCAGGTGGACCAAACCCTTGACCTTGGTGTTATAAGACTGTGCTGTAACCAACTGAGCTAACCAGCCAGCCCGCTCAGTTCTTAATGACTAGGAACAGCGGGCAGGAACTTGCCCCTCTTCACAAACCTGCAGGACCCAATGAAGGCTCAGGCCGGGTATTAGGAAGAAGCTTCCTCCCACCTGTCCTGCCTAGTCTGTATTAACCAGGCGTCTCTGACCTCCAGGTTCTAACCAGCCACTAGCTCATTGGCTGGATGCTTTTGATGTTTACCGTGTTTACCAGCATGGTCTCCAGGGCTTGAGCCCCTATAGAGTACCCAGCGACCTGCCATCTCCTGCCATCTCCTGTCCTTGCACTGTCCCCACCCCCAGTGGACGTGGGGTCGCCCCTCATGCTGACCGCCTTGTTGCTTTTACTCACAGACGCTGAAGGAGTGGGTGGCCGTTGAGAGCGATTCTGTTCAACCCACACCTCGCTTCAGACAGGAGCTCTTCCAAATGATGGACGTGGCTGCAGACAAGCTCCAGAGCCTGGGGGCCAGCGTGGACACCGTGGACATGGGCGCTCAGCAGGTGCGGGCAGTCTCCCTGCGACCTAAGGAGCCACCACCCTGTGGACATCAGCCATGCGTCCATCTGGTGGTGGGCTGACCCTGATCCTCAACCAAAACCCCCGTAATCTCGATTCCCAATAATGAAGAAATATTCCACCTCGTGTCTAGATTGTCTTATGATTTCTAGTCATGTCAGGACTCTGGGGGTGGGGCTGGGGCTGGGACTGGACGCAGGTGGAGCGAAGGTCCAATGGTATAGAAAGGACCCCAACCCACTATTCACTTCCTGCTCACATGGTTCAAATGTCCCCCAAATTGTCCTTCCCCCTAAATTCATATGCATTGTTATCAAAGGGTCCATATACAGAGCTGCATTCTTTCATGAGAATCCAGGCTACATTGTGACGGCAACCTGAACCTTAAACGTCCCCTGCCACCTGCTTTAGCATCGATGAACCTAGGAGTGGTCCATGTTTTCTGGGACTCTGATGGCCTAATTTAAGCCAGTTGAGATCTGAGTTCATATGCAAGAACACGTTCAACTAACTATAATATTGTCAATGTGTATAAAGGAAGTACTTTACTTTTAATTATGTTTTGTATTTTAATTAAAAGTGTCTCATGGTACCCATTTTAGAGATGGAGAAAGTGATGCTCAGAAAAATGATGTGGGCTCTACAGGGCCCGAGGGGTAGAATGGGAAGGATTCCTCATGTCAAGTCTCTGAATTGTCAGGAAGAACAATACAGTGTTTTTTTAAAAATGTGATCCATTATCTTTCTGCAGTTGCCTGATGGTCAGAGCCTTCCCATACCTCCCGTCATACTAGCTGAACTGGGGAACGATCTGAAGAAACCCGCTGTGTGCTTCTACAGCCACTTGGACGTGCAGCCTGCTAAACAGGAGGACAGGTGGCTCACGGACATTTACACGCTGACGGAGGTGAATAGTGGTGATGGGCCGGGCTGGCGCATGATAAGGGCTTGCTTACGAGGTTTAGGAATTTAAGATGTGACTCTGCCCCTAGGCTCCAGGTCTTAACCTGTCATTGTTAAGGATGAATAGAAATGCTGCTGTCATAGTCTACCTGCTGGGTCAGTGAGGCTGATTTCCTTTCATTTGTGAAAGAAACTATGAAACTTTGTGCCCTGGATGAGGGATCTTTGGCTGTGACGAAAATAGTCTTCTAGGTCACACATTTTCCTTTTTAAAAATAACAAATGTAGTTCATATTTTATAAGGAAAAGAGAAAGTTTAATAAAGATATGCATGTATCTTTTTTTCATTCTGCTAATTGTAAAATATCACAATGACAGGCTCTGCCACGTGTCGTTCTGACTCAAATCCTCAGGTCCTTTCTTGAATGCCAATGAAATAGCTAATTACCATGAAGGTCAATGGGATCTGTATATTTCACATCAGCTTATTTTATCTGACTAGCTGATGACCACACTATCTGCCCATAAGAAATCGTACTTTGTCATTTCAGAGCAAGATCTGTGCCTGTAATATTAGAAAACACCTAAAATTGTTACCCGTAAAAAGACATTGGTTTTTTAACTCACTCAACTTGCCAGAGGTGTCTATGCTCTTCTGAAAATTCTTCTCTCATTTCTAAAGGAAAACTTTACGAACGAGGAACGATGGACACAAAGGCCCTGTGTTAGTTTGGATGAGCGCTGTGAGCGCCCTCGGAGCCCTGGAGCAAGTAGGGGGCCAGTCGTGTCTGGGAGAGAACAGGAGCAGGAGGAGTGTGGGCGCTCGAGAACACTCCCCATGTCACTTACTGTCCCCAGAAGTCTTCAGAGGTGTGCACTATAACTACATCTGCTTCACAGATGACAAGAGTAAGGCTTGGGAAGCTTAGGGGAACTTTCACAAGTGACAGCTCCATCCGTCCAGTATGGATTGAGCCTACAATGCTGTTACCACATTCAAAAACAAAACAGCAAAAAACAGGATGAGCCTGTGGCTAAGTTACTGTCTGCTGGGACTTGCCCTTGTTTTTAACTCTTATCTTTTTTTGTCTTACCTTCCTTCTTATCACGAAGTGTGATTTTGTTAACAAATACACTCAGTCACTTTAAAAAATATATCAGGTGCTTTGCAAATGATCAAGACAGAAATCTCTGCTACTTGACATTCTGTCTGAATCCTTGGATCTCTTTTCCTGAGAGCCCAGTAGTCCTCATTAGACAGCCACAGAGGTGTCTGGGAGGAGGGCAGAGTGCAGCTTTGAATGGGGTGGGCCCTCTCTTTCCGGCCACCAGAGAACATTATTGGTAAATCCAGATTTTCATTTTTAACTGTCTCATAATGTGTTCTCAAAGAAATGGTTTCATCTCAAACTACTCTCTTCTCTTCTACTCATGAACGTGCTCAGACTCCAAGAGAGGATTGAACCTAGCTGTGTGGCCATGGGCAAGTGACCTGACCTCTTGGCCTCCGATTCCATCCTGTGGAAATGAGCACATCGATCCAGGTGGCCAGCTCTCTGACACTGCGTGTCTCAATCCCTATTTTCATTTCACACAGAAATGGCCTGCATGGATCCTAAGCAACCTTGAGGTGGGGACAGCCTGGACCTTCGCTGCCAGCCCCCTCCCACCCACCACCCAGGACATCTGGGAACCTGCGTGTTGGGAGGACCCCCCCATTGTTGCTGGGCCAGCTCTGTGTTCAGGGAAACTTGTGAGGAAGGAGGCAGCTTCCGGCTTGAAATTGCGTGAGAGGGGAGGACAGTCACTACCATGACTCCCAAGGCCCTTGCCATGGGAAGCCAACCTGCTGTCTGCTCCCTGGACTTCAAAGTTGTGGGAATACTGTGTGCCAGGCACTACGGGAGGTCCTGGGGCTGCAAGTGCAGATGTCCATGGGCCTGGCTTTGGGTGTTTGCACCTCACTCCCTGGTTCACACTGGACCTGCTTCATGGCTCTGGGACTTCTGGGACACAGTGAGAAAGCCTTAGCATTCTAGAAAGCTCTAGAACTAGTTTCTCTTCTGCTCAGATCCAACTTACTGGGTGTCCATTGTTCAACATTCCTCGAAGTACAGTTTGGAATAGGAAGTCTGATGTCGGCAATTTTGCAATCATACAGAAATATTCAGAAGCAGCTCCTAGAAACATTATTCCTTGCAGTGTTACAACCGCAAGGAGGCTATGTGCTAGCTTTGCAAGTGGTGGGACATGCATGGGAATTAGAGCTGCTTCCAAACTCATCCTCACAAGTCATCAGCTCTGGAACCTGTGTGCAGAAGGATTTCGTGGAGTAACCTTAAAAACAGACAGCCTTTCAACCTTTTCCTCCTCTTACTTACATGGCTTCATTGCACTGAGCACTTTTGAACACTGGAAATTGAAGAAGAAAACAGGGCCCATTTGTGGGGTTTACAGACAAAGAAGAAAATGGCATGACTCACAGCACAAACCTCGTGCCCATCCTCCCTCTGCCCCAGGCAGAAGGCTCTGGGGAGTGGTCCCCTTTGGAGACAGAGGAGGTTTGAGGCCTAAGTTTCTGCGTATCACCTGTGCTGGGCAGAGCCACCTCAGGGCACCGTCTGCACAGGATAAACGCGCCGGTGGAGCAGCCCTGCCCAGCTTGAGGCTTCAGGCTTAGATACTGACAGTGCTGCTCCCAAGTGCCATCCATCACAGCAGATGTCCTTCTAGGGGGCCTGTCTTGGAGGCTGTTCATCAGATGCCAGGGCCTTCTCTTTCAGGAGTTTATCTTCTCTTGAGACATAGGCAGATGAGAGAGGAGTTAACTACTCTGGACTCAACTCCATTATTTGGCTGAGAAAGACAAACTCAATAAATCAGAACCTATTTCTGGCTGGGTCCTGCTGACCACTACAAAGCCACCTTCTTATCCATGATGCTTGCACTAAATAAGCCCCAAACATTGCATGCGGCCTTGGCTTCTCTCGCTCTCCTTCCCTCTCTCTCTTTCTCTCTTTCCTTTCTTTCTTTTTCCCCTCTCTCTCTCTCCCTTCCTTCCTTCCCTCCTTTCTTCTTTCCTTTCTTCCTCTCTTTTCTTTTATTTTTCTTTTTTCTAAGGAATAAGCAATATTTGTAAGAAAGTTCCTATGTATAAAGGCCAAAATCTGTTTTGCTCATTTTTTTTTTTTTTTTTTTTTTGGTGGCCGCTGGTACAGGAATGGAACCCTGAACCTTGGTGTCATCAGCACCACGCTCTAACCAACTGAGCTAGCCGGCCAGCACTGCTTTATTTTTAAAATTTCAACTCTCAAAGTTACCTACTCAAAAACAAAACATAAGAAATATTCAGTGCCTGTGGACAAGTCGGTTAATCTCTCTAAGCCTCATTTTCCTCATCTGTGAACTAGGAATGATAATTTCTACCTCTTGGGTGTGTGAGAAGGTTAAATGAAGAGACGTCTGCAGAGGTGCTCTCATGGCACCCGGCCTTCGGTGGGTTAGATCCTCTCTGCTCCCCTCTCTCGTCCTGCCTGCAGAGCGCTGGACCACACAGCAGCACAACACACGCTCTCACTGAGGGGGTGAGGGGTTCAAGTGCACACTTCACAGTGCAGAGGTGAGTGTGGACGGCAACCTGCAGATCTGCCTGCTGGCCCTCCAACACGTAGCAGCTATTGGTTTGTATTTTATTAAACATGATTTGCCAGAAAACTCTTAGGATTTCCAACTACTTCTCAGCAATTGTTTGCTACTTTAACGTTAATAAAGAACTTAGGAATATTAAGATTTCAGAACTTTAGGTTGACTTCCTGAGATACACAGAAACACAAGTGACGCATTTGAATGAATCATTATCCCCAAACGCCTTTATCCAACTGCTTTTCTTTCTGTTTTTTTTAAAAAGTAATGATACTCTTTATTGAGAATTAGTTAAAATGATGAGACACTGGAAATAACCAAAATGTTTTATGTGGGACATTCGTTTCTGAACATACAGTGCATTCATAAAATGAAATATTACTCAGCTATGTTTTAAGAAAATCTTTTATAATCCAATTCAGAATAAAGTTTATTTTTTTATTGAAACATTGATTATACATTTTTATGGGTACAGAGTTATATTTTAATACATGTATACAATGTGTGGTGATCAAATCAGGGTAATTAGCATATTCATCATTGCAAAACAATCATTTCTTTGTGATGTGAACATTTGATCTCTCTTCTAGACATTTGATAACATACAGTAAATCATTATTAATGGAAAATAAGGTCTTTTGGTGTACAGCTGAGCTAGGCATTCAACTTCTTTCCTTTTTCTTTCCGACTTGTTTTCTAACACGTAATCCTCTGTTTATCAGAGGGGAGTCGAGCCCCCTCCTTAGAACTGATCAGCATGTTTATGCTGTGCCGTTTATCATCATGTAATTACTTGGAGAGTTCCCTTGCATATATGTTCTGTGCTCTAGGAAAAGATTTTGACCTCTCCCCTTAATGTGGCTCTCAAAAATATGAAGTTATAAATTATAAAGATACGAAAAGATCAAAGCTAAATGGGGAAGAGGCATGTTGTAAAAGTTTTAAAGGAGCTATTCTGTGCCCTAATATTAACTAGAGAAAAACTCAAGTTTCATTTTGCTTCAAGATCAAAGCCTCTGAATAAGTTAAAAGGCAGATTGAAATCACAGCTGAAAAATAACAGATACTTGAAATAAAAATTATCCTGAGGCTTAACAATCTTTCAAAGGAACGAGTTCTCATTTATCATGTTCAGAATTATGAGGACAGAAAAATGATTTGTAATTGAGTAACCTTTCTTGAAAAATTTCTTTTGGGGAGAACGAGGAAAGCACCTTGCTCTGCAGCAGCACAGTAAAGCTCTGTGGGGTAGATGTTGCTTTTTCTTTAGGAATTCCTTCCCCAAATTCATTACCAAACATTATCCTGATGAGCCGCGCTGGAGTGTGTGCACTGGGCATCACCTTGAATCTTCACAATCTCAGTTAAAACTCCATTGCTGCAAACAGAGCTTTTGGGAACAGTCATCCATACATTGAACGTAAATACTAACTTAATGTATGTGTTTTAAAACCAAACAAATCCTGGATCTTAAAAGGTAAATGGGCAAGTTGTGCATTTTTTTGTTCTGTTGTTAATTCAGGATCTCCCCGTGAATATCAAATTCATCATTGAAGGGATGGAAGAAGCTGGTTTGTTGCCCTAGAGGAACTTGTCAAAAAAGAGAAGGACCGATCCTTCTCCAGCGTGGACTACATCGTAATTTCAGATAATCTGTGGATCAGCCATAGGAAGCTGGCACTCATTTTCGGAACCCGGAGGGAACAAGCTACTTCATGGTGGAGGTCTTCTCAGACAAGAGCATGGAGGGAGGCGTTCTGGGGCCATGAGCAGGAGTGAGGAATCCATCCTGTGTGCTTGGAGAGGAAGGGAGGAAGCTCTTCCCAGAGAAAGTTCTTACCTGGGACATTCAGCCTGGGCGGGGGGGGGGGGGGGTCACAGAAGTCTTGCAATTTGGGAGTTCACAAATGCTCCAAAACATGGAATGGATGTGCTTATATGGGCATTTTTACGGAAAGAGAATTCATAGGGGGCTGGGACTCACAAACCAAAAGGTTAAGAAACTGTGGCTGTGGAATTTGGTGGCAGAAATAGCAGCCCACGGAGAGATAAGGCAACTGCCTGATCAGATGCTGGGATGTCATAACATTACCTGCTCCACGGTGTGTGCCTGGGGTCTCAGTGGCAGGAGACCCAAGTGCGGTGGTGCAGGGGAAAGAGAAGGGGCACTGACATCGCCAAGGCCTGCATCTGAATTCTGGCTCCTACAGGTACAGCCTTGGGCAGGTGTCTTAATCCCTGAGCCTTAGTTACCCACCTCGAAAGTTGGCACAATGATGTCCCCTCCCAGGAATGTTGTGATTACTACATGTGATATTTAGTTCAGGGCTGGTGCATAGTTTCCTTCTCCTTTTCTCTTTTTCTATGAATATAGGCAACTTATGCTAACGCATGCAACTGAGAATCAGAAAGTCCCTCTGGGCAAATAATTAGTTATTTAGAAGCTTTAATCTGTTTTCTCCCAATTAGTCTACATGCCCTATCCAATCCCTGGGCACTTGAGAGACTCACCAGACAAGATGAAAACACACATGCTTTCACGTGCATTTGAAAAACAGGTGCATTCTATTTGCCAGTAATGATGTTGCTAAGTCCCAGGGGTACAGGACAGAATAAAACAGTCTGCCCTCAAGGAGCTCACTCCTAGTGAGATACAGACACTTAGACGATGTGAGAGTGTAAGGGAAGAGAGGAAGCAGCGACCATCCTGTAGAAACCGCTTTCAAGAACCATGGCTGTGAAAAGAAGAGCAAGACAGGATATAGCTAGAGGGAGCAGAGACTCCAGAGCCTTTAGCAGGCAGTATTAGGGGGAGCAGTGAGAGACCAGGTGGGGGGGATGGGGGAAAATTTATGAGAACAAAGGAGCTGAGGAGGGGGAAGGGATGAGATCCTGAGTCAAGAGAAGGAGTTAAGCTCTTCTGCAAGGGCATCAGGGAGGTAGAGAGATGAGAGGTGTGAAATCTCTCCCCTGCTATTGGCCTCTATTTTTTTCTTTTGAATAGGAAGTAAGTTTCTCTGCCGAGAAGCAATGGCTTGAAGCAGTTGCTATGGGGAATGGGGTAGAGAACAAACTAGAGCATGAAGCAGTGTCAGGCAGTAGTAAGGTAGAGAGTCACCTGTCCGTGTGGATGGATAACTTTTTGCAGCTGTGCTCACTAGCCAGGGACAGAGAAGGCCCAAGCAGGTAAGGCTGACCCAGGGCTGAGGTCATTTCAGACGGGTGTGATGGAGAGAGTAGGGAAAAGCAAACAAAGATGCTGGCCACAGGGAGGTTGAGCCATGAACCGTGGTATTTAGGTTGAATAAGGGAGAAAATAAAGATGGGATAACAATAGGTTGGGAATTCTTGGAAGGTCGAGGGACTGGATGTTGTGATGAGGACCAAGAACAGGGAATGCAGTATAGAGACAGGAGAGGGGGGAAGCCGTGATCAGAAGGTGGGATCAGGCAGCGTAAGATTTTAGAAGTGAGACTCTATATAAACTCGAGAGCTTTTCTTAGTATTATTGCCTACTAAGATAAAAGTCTTAAGCTGAAGTGACTAAAAGGAAGATTGACCTGGCAGTACATTAAAGATGGATTGGAGCAGGGAAGGACCAGCTGGGCAGGAAAGATAGGAGGGAATGAACTGAAGAGAAAATTTAAAAAACACTCACCTCATTAGAAATTGGTAACTAAATGGATGTAGTGTACATAGAAGAAATCAGGTTGGTAGGAAGTAATTGATGGAGATACTGAGCTCTATTCTAGATCTACTGAATTTCAGAAACTGAAAGCACATCCAAGTGGAATACGTTGTAAGCAACCAAAATGTTTAGGTCTGGTGTTCAGGTACAAGGTCAGACCCGCAGGGCTGAACACTAAAGGATATGGAGGTAGCAAATGAATCGTGTTCTCAAGTTCTTGAAGCTTTGTGGATAGAGGAAGAATGAGCCAAGGCTTAAGCTGTAGAGGTGGGAGGAAGAAAAGAAGTTATTGGAGGAGACTTCAATAGAGTTGTCCTGCAGGCAAGAGAAGAATAAAGAGGAGAAAGTTGATCAGCAACCAAGGAAGAAGCATGTGTCCGAGAAGAGGCATGATCAACAGTATGAGATGAAACCAAGAGAAAGACAACTGTATAAACATCAGTAACGTGGCCAAGGATGGCCTGGTGATCTTGGAAGGAATAGTGTTAAGGGAATTGTTGGGGAATGAAGCCAGTTTTAGGAGACTTGGGAGACAATGGGAAATGAGGAATGCAGAGGGGCAGAGACTCCGTGTCACGTGACTGAGGAATATGAAAAGTGAGGTCAGGTCTGGAGGCCACCTACCGGAGTCCCGAGAGTCACCACTTATCTTCCACTATGAAAGAGCTATTGCTAAGGAACCAAGGCAGTAAGTACGCCTCTTCTCTTTTAACTATTTTACAGGTGAAATGCAGAGATCAAGATTTTCATTCAGGAACCTTTGGTGGGATCCTTAATGAACCAATGGCTGATTTGGTTGCTCTTCTAGGTAATGCTTTATTTCATGTCACTTTGTAAGCATCACATGATTTGCTAGGGTACTGTTGTATTGGAGTGTGTACTGTGTGTCTCTCCTCCTCTGGTTTCTGAACCAGCTCTGAATAAGAAGGTAGTTGAAGAAAGACTATATTCCCAGCTTTTTCTCCCCTGGATAAATGTTCCCTAGGCCTATAATTAAGTCCGTGTTATTTCTTTTCATGTACTGAAATTCTTCTTTGATTCACCCCCTTTTCTTTTAATGGATATTGTGACACATCTGGCCAAACTCAAGGAAAAGAGGGTAGAGACCCAAAGGATTCAAAAGAAGGAGGGACAATCCCTGACTCTTTTCCTGCTGCTTCTAGAACGTGGGGTGAGGTGGGGGAGGGGTGGCATTCCCAAGCAAGCTGAACCACAAGTTCAACTTCAGTAGACCTGGCAGGACTTTTTGACTGAAGATAAATCAACAAAGTGATGACCGAACGGGAAAGGAACCAAGGGTCATAGTGAGTGGGACACTTCACACACTCCCCCAAGCAACCTGCATCACGCTGCGGTTGGAGCCCTGCAGCAGCCAAGCCCTGGGCTCATGGGGCGAGCTTCCCAGCACGTGGGTTCAGAGACAGTGACCAGCATGTGTCCTTGCACTGCCACAGACTAGCTGCGTGACGGTAGCAAGTTACGTATGTTCATTAGTCCTCTGTCTTCTCTCTTGTAAATGGGGCGTGATTACATATTTACCTAGTAAGAATTGTTTTGTGGATCCAGTAAGATGATGGATGTGGGTCACTTACCACAGTGGCTGGAACACAGTGTGTCCTTCCACAACTAATGGTCTGTCCTGGCCTGAGAGGTGCTTATCTTATCAAGAACTCCAGAGATGGAGCCAAATGTCAGTGCCGCTTGGCTTCATTTTTCTTTTTCTTTTTCTTTCTTTCTTTCTTTTTTTTTTCAGGCAATAAAGATGACATTTAATTGCTATTTACATGACAAATCATTTAGTAAACAATCATACTTGAATACTTCTAAGTGTTGCCAAGTCCCATTCCATAGGATTTAGCATTAATCTTAATGTCCAGATAACGGGAAACAGAACAGTTATCTACTGTCACAAATTCTCCACCCATTTCCCAGGTTCCAGGGTGCCACCATATCCTCCCCATGGCTCCCACAGTCAGTGCTGGTCACAGTATGACAGAGGCTGCAGTCCAGCTACCTGGGGCCTCCGGGAACAGCAGAGGCAGGATCCCGAGCTCAGAGACCGGAGTAAAGAAACTGGCTTCATTTTTCAATGTTGCTGTGACTCCAAGTGGCAGAGAGACTCCAGTGAGTTTGCTGCTTTTGCCCAACATCAAATCATTGCCCTTGACTTCCTGAGCATTGTCTGGGGTAGCCAAGTGGAAGTTCTTTGTCTTTCTCTGAGAGCTGGTTTTCCCAGGCTTGATTCACCTGAGCTGCCCAGGGTGGATGCCCTGGGGAGCCAAATAAGCTTAAACCTCAGGGGCCTCACCTGCGGGAGCCCCATCACTGTACTGGCAGTGACACTTGCAATTTTGTGTTTGTAATTGGTCATCTTTTTTAAAAAAAGGTTCACAGATTACATAAGCTTCAGACACCAGGGTAGCTTGATCTGCCCCACCGGGCACATATGGCTCAATTATGCAAATTTTACAATGTGCCCCTTTTGCACAGATAAGTTGCCAAAAAGCTTGCACCCCCTTGGCTTTGGCCATCCTGAGCAGGGTGCAATCAGCCCATGTGGCCAAACTATTGGGGGTCTCCTCAAGGTTTTTGGCATAATCTTTAGCTGTAGAATTTCTTCCTCCCTCACTGTCCCAAATTAAATAATGAAATTTATCTGTATTTCTATCATCTATTTATCTATTCCTTTATCTATCTATTCTTCTATGGCCTTCTAGTTTCCTAGAATATAACTCTTTGATGATATTTCCCATGCTTGACAATTTCAGACAGAATACAACAAGCTCTTTCCTTTTAAAGAGTTTAAATGGTTTCTTGAAGAATTCAGATAGTATGCAACTTAATGTTTTTCAGGAAAAAAGCATTAATTTTCTATTTTACCAGAACTAGTTTTCTCTTCCCTGGAAAATGCATCATCACATCTCTAGCAGTACAATTTTATTCCCACCCCTCCCCTCCCTGCTGCATGGTTGCTGCATGACATCTTTTTAGACTGTAGGCTTTGGCCAAGCATAGAATTCCATCCAGACCCACAAATGCAGTTTGCTCTGCTAAGAAGTCAGATCAGGATAACAAATGGAATGAGAAACACATGGTTTTACTTTCTTCAGTTTTTGATACAGATCAAATAATCCATAACAAAGTGATTTCCGGATTGTGCCATTTATGTGGTTTGTATATGCTTTGTACAAAAACATAAGGACCTAGGGTTCAGCTTCAGCACTTTCAGATGGCAAGCAGGAATTTTGCTTGCTGTCATGCTAGGCTGTTGTGGAGAACTTCCCCACCCCACCTCCTCTCCCAGTATCCTGACCTCACTCCCTCACCTGGGGCTACCACAGATCACAATGTTAAGGGACAGCTGGTTGGGTCTGTTGTCCCCTGCAGGCTAGCAGGTGATAGTAGTCAGGAGTCCCTAACCTCTCTGTCCTTCAAAGTCCTCATCAATATGATCCTGAGGACCATCAAGATTACTAACAGGTAATAAATGTTTATCGAGTGCCAGCTGTATAAAACGTGTGATATTCTCCACTGGGGGACACAAAGTGAAATCAGGTAAGTTCCCTGTCTTTGAAGAGGCTTACAACTAAGCGTGCTGGGGAGGCAGGAGATGGGTAGGGGGAGATTCATGTTTGCATGTAGAGATCTAACCTCCCATGGTTTTCCTTTTACAGACATTTTCCTATACCCTACATTTTCCTAAAAGCCATAAAAATGAAAAGACCACTGAACCAAGGGTGTTTTTATAAGCACCAAATATCCAATAATATTTTAAAATTTTTTTTAACTAATTTTTTTTGCCAATATAAATACATCTATTTTAGATTGGCTTCTACTAAACAGACAAGGAATATAAACATATAATGAAAATTAAAAAGTGTTAGAGATACAGGTGGAAATTCAAAGATAATTTGTCAATTTATTAGGCTAAATTACTTTCAAATTCTTTTTTTCGCTTTTATCCTTTTACAGTGCTTAGAGGAAAATTTATACTTGTAAACACCTATATTAAAAATAAGAAAAATATCAAATCAGTAATGTAAATGTCTACCTTAAGAAAATAGAAAAGGTAGTACAAACTAAACCAAAAGCAAGTATAAGTAGGAAATAACAGAAATTACAACAGAAATACATGAAACAGGGAATTAAAAAACAATAGAGAAAATCAACAAAACCAAATTTGATTCTTTAAAAAGATCAACAAAATTTGCAAACTTTTATCTAGACTGACCAAGAAAAAAGAGAGAAGACTAGAATTACTAAAATTGGAAATAAAGTAGGGGCATTATTACATTGTCATTATGGCTTTTTGTGGTGGTAAGATTTAGTTTCTTCCTCTTTCTCATGTGCATTTTTGTTCTACAAGTAGGTTTTGTTCTTTCTTGTGTATTCTTGGTAGTGCTTATCGTTTTTCAGATTCCAGGTGCAGGACGTCCCTGAGGATTTCTTCTTTGAGGGATAGTCATGTGGTGGTGAACTCCTGCAGCTTTTGTTTGTCCAAAAAATACACTATTTTTCCCCATTTCTGAAAGATAGCCTTGCTGGGTATAGTATTCTTGGCTGGCAGTTTTTCTCTTTTAGTATTTTGAATATATCACCTCATTTTCTTGTGGCCTGTAGAGTTTCTTTTGAGAAGCCTGCTGCTAGTCTGATAGGGGCCCCCTTATAGGTGACTTGATGCTTTCCTCTTACTTCTTTTAAGATTCTCTCTTTGTCTTTGAGTTTTGCCAGTTTGACTATAATGTGTCTTGGAGAGGATCTCTTTGGGTTGACTCTGTTTGAGGATATTTGAGCCTCCTGGATCTGAAGGTCTGTGTTTCTCCTCATATCTGGAAGTTTTCCATTATTTCATTGAATAGGTTTTCCATACCTTTTCCTTTCTCCTTCCCTTCTGGAACACCCATGATTCAAATGTTTGTGCACATAAGGTTGTTTGCTAGTTCTCATAGATTTTCTTCATTTTTTAAAATTCTATTTTCCTTCTTTTTTTTTTTTTTTTTTTTTTTTTGTCCACCTGGGTTATTTTGAAAACGTTATCTTTGAGATCAGAAATTCTTTTGTCTGCTTGTTCTAGCCTGCTGCTTAAGCTTAACATCAGTTGTGTTTTTTATTTCACTGAGTGAATCTTTCAGTTCTATGGGTTCTGCTACATTCCTTTTTAAGGTATTAATCTCTTTGTAAACTTTCTCCTTCATATCCTGTATTTTTTTTCTTGTTTCTTTATGCTGTCTAACTGAATCTTCTCATATTTCATGAGTTACCTTAAGATTGTTGCTTGGAATTCCTTTTCAGTCATTTCAAGGGTTCCTGCTCTATGGGGTCTGGTGTTTGAGAATTACTGAATTCTTTGGTGGTGTCATATTTTCTTGAGTTTTTGTATTTCTGGTATCTCTGCATTCATGTCTGGTTATCTAATAGAGCAGTTGCTTCTATTACTCTGGAGTGGGCTTTGAGGACAGAGATGTCCTCTTTTTTTCCCATTCTCCACTGGTGACTCTCCTTGTGTCAGTGTAGTTGAATGTCTGGTGACCTGCCTGCATGGTGGCTGTGACTGTTGCCATTGCATCAGGCCACTCTTTTGGCAGCCATGGCTGTGGCAGTGGCTGTGGTGGGCCATCTGCGCAGAATTGGTGTTTTCAGCATGCTCTCTTGCCTGCTTCCAGGTGGAGGGGACTGCAGCCCTCCCCAGTGTTATTTAAAATGTTAAAATTCCAAGGTGATCCTGGGATCAAGGATGATGTCTCTTGTGGGCACTTTTCAAAGGCGGCCCCCTCTTCCTCCTATGCATTTCCCCAGACAGACAGCTGGGGTGGCTGCAGAAATGACATCACGCTCCGTTCAAAGGATCGTGGTTTCAAGTGGAAAATGAGCGGGTGGAGGGGATAAACTCTCAAGCATCCTGTTTTCAGGTGAATGTCCTCAGTGTTAAAGAACTAGGGCAAAGAAATCTGGAAAACAGAATATGTAAGGCAGAATTATTTCTGAACAGCACGGGCAACATTTCCCATTCTGTTCCTGGCAATATGCTTCAGGTGGGCAGAAGTGACCCAGCAGCGCTCCAAAGCTCTCTCTGTGAGTGAATTAAAAGGGGTAGGAAAATGAGGAAATCCTATTTCTTTCCCATCGAGATGTGTGTCCACCAGTACTTCTCCCAAGCCAATGGTAAGGAAGGCTGCCTTGCCTCCTGGGAAAACGGCATCATGATTTAAAATGATGCCAAGAAAGCCAGTCCCACTAAAGTCACAGCCTAACTGGCTAAGGATGTCTGGATTGCCCCCACCCCTACCACTGGCAAGGTCCAGCAACACCAGGTGAAATGGCAGGGAAGATGTCACGTTCGACTTTATAATCTAAACATGAGCATCCTGGAGACTCTGTTCAAATCTGTGTGTCACAAACACCGAATGTTTTGCCGAGCTACATACAAATTCTGAACAGGAGGGCTGTGCCTGCTGTGCCCTCGCTGGCTGCTGGCTGCTCCTCAGGGTCTCGTGCTCAGTCCTCCCCAGTCATCCGCACATACTGCTTGACACCATGGCTCTCCAGCCAGGGCACGAGCACGTCTTCCTGTTCCTCATTGCAGCTCTGTCCTTACATTGAAGACTGTCAGCAGAAGTATGATTTTGTTTTGATTTTGGTGAGGGCGAGAGAGGGTGGGCTGCAGACCTGGGACAGCCAGTCCCAATCATTCAGTGCCAACTTGTTTTTAGACTTGACTCAGACTAATGGGTTTGTATCTTTTATTTAATATACAATACTCATATTTCACTGGGCTAAATGAGGGATCCTGCAACTCAGGACTCACGTGCACAATGACCCACGGTGTGGTGATAGAAGGAATGGAAGTCTGGGAGAAGTGCCCTGGGGACCAGGAGTGGGGGCTGAAGGAGGAGCTCGTTGACAGTGATGCCTCCTGTCACATTTTGCTGCCTTGACATGCTCAAGCCTGGCAGCTTTGCCTCCTCTCGTCGTTCTCAAAGTGCTGGGAATCCCATTACATATTGCACTACTGCTGTCACTGGAGATTTTGGTGGCATGTTTACACAGAGACAAACAACCTGTTGATCTGCTCCTGTGACATCATGTGTGTCACCACTTTGTGGCAGGAGAAAGTGCACTTGTTTTTGGAAGGTGGGTCTGGTTTATCTTCACATCCCAACATCAACCCAGTGCCCAGAACACAGGAGTGTCAAATAATGAGGTGGTGAATGCATTGCTGGTCTAGAGTCTTCAACTCTGTGCTTTGTAATTGTTGACATTAACCTTAAGATTTGAAAACATAGTGCTTCACAGTAATTCGCCTGACATTGTCAAATTATAGTCATGGTAAGAATATGGACCATATATTTATAAAGCGGCTTTACTTGAATAAAAGTCCCTAAATGGATTGAGGATTAAGTTAGCTGCCCTGGAGATATTTTTGTGTCATTTATATCAGTCTACTGGTTGCATTTTATCTTTGGTAAGTATTTTCTCCAGATAGTGAGCAGTGTTTGCCAAATCTCAACACCTGCTTTTTTTGTAGATATTTGTTGATAACTTTTTCTTTTCTTTTTGATCCCAAAACTCTTTCATAAAGAGCAGACTGGTGTATATGCTTATTCACTATAAAGAATTTTGTGGTCATAACGTATATCCTAGACTAGACCTCAAAGATATTATGATTAAAAAGGAGTATTTATTAGATTATTATGGTGTGTTTGTGTGTAGGAAGAAAGAAGTTGAAAAGGAATGATGGAAATTTTTAGTTTCTCAGGTATATATACACACACACATATACAGATATTTTAAATTTTTTATAGTGAATACATATTACCTTTTAACTCAGGAATAAGCTAAAACTAAAAAGTGAACCTTGTTTATGATGCAAAAAGTATAGTTGAGAACTTGAACATGATACAGATAAGATGCTGATTTAATTTATTGCAGATCCATGTGTTTTCAGCCCTACTCTTGATGAGGAAGATGTTAAGGCGGGTTGGACTCAGGCAGTCTACCTGGTGACCAGCTCTTTCCTCTGACGATCACCTCTTGGATGTACTTGCTGCCTGTGGCTCTGGCCACAGGGACCAGGGACAGTCATGAAACCCACTGCAGCCCAGGAGAGTCCTCCCATGGCTCAGCTCCAGGGCTACAATGTCAGCACACTCGTGATTTCTACCTGGCCTTTGTTTTCTATGTGTGTCTTGTAGGTAGCCTGGTAGATTCGTCTGGTCATATCCTGATTCCTGAAATCTATGACCAGGTGGCTCCTCTTACAGAAGAGGAAGAAAAAATGTACAAAGCCATTGATCTGGACCTGGAAGAATACCGGAATAGCAGCCAGGTTGAGAAATTTCTGTTTGATAGCAAGGTAGGGCCATGAATTGATGGATAATCTGAAAGAGGAATGATGATAATCAACCATATTTTCCCAATGTGTAATTTATTGGCTGGTGTTAATCTGAGCATTTTAGAATACAAAGCAGGTGTTGATTCCTGTGCAGATTTTGACTTTCACAGCCACTTTTCCATGGTCTAGATCAACCAGTCCTTTTTCTAGGGTCCAGTTAGCACTGGCTTCTGGCACCTAACTGTAAGCAGTTACTCATCTCACAGCCATGCTTTTCCAAAGCAGTATGTTATCTTAAATCCTACACCCGCCTTCAGTCAGTGAGCTGGTTTTCTTAACTGTTCAAAGATTGAGAAGAGTCTGAGATTATCCCAGCTCCAAGACTTTTAATTATCCATTTTCCCAAATAAAACCACAAGCTTTAGGGGTGAATCTGTAAGTTAATAAAACCCATAAGCCAAAAGCATTCATTGCTGGCAACTTTAGATTTTTTTTCTTTTTCCTCCTCCTCCTTTTTAAAATGCTTGCCTGCTAAGGTGTGTGGTAGCTATTGCTGATTCTTGGGGGAGCTGCCAAGAGAGGGAAAAATCACGCTGGGAAGAAGAGGTAGAGTGTATTTTTACGATGTTTCTTCTCTCGGACTAGCTCTATGATGGCAACAGCAAGAAAGAGAACTGCTCACACAGCTGAAGAATTCTTTGAAGTTCTTTGAAGCCTGAAAAATAAAATGCATTTAGCACACAAGTTGTCATTGTGACAATGGGGGATAGAAATTTATGATTGAGTCCAAATTTCTTCAAGAGCCCCTTTGCTATTAACTGCAGACGACAGAGATCGGGCAACGAGGGGCACCCATCAGTTGGGAGTGGCTTGGGCAGGTGAAGGCAGCAGGGCACAGGGAGAAGGCTCCTGCCCTGAGGCGCAAGCACACCTTGTACTATGGTTCAGACATTTCTCAGGTGATAATGAATTTGTCACTAATGGTGTCTCAGGTGTATAGAAGTTGGTGATACAAGCAATGCAATGAGTTTTAATTAAACATTCTTTGGACACTTTTCATTTAGGAGGAATGGCTGATGCACCTGTGGAGGTACCCATGTCTTTCCATTCATGGGATTAAGGGCACATTTGATTCACCTGGAGCTAAAACTGTCATACCTGGCTGAGTGACGGGAAAGTTTTCAATCTGTCTAGTCCCTCACATGAACATGTCCATGGTGGAAAAACAGGTAAGGCATGTTCGTTGTCACCTGCCCAGCAGCACCATTCCTGAGCACTGCATGTTGCACTTCAGTGAGCAGTTCAGTTTTCACCACTGTGAAGTATCATTGTTACCAACACAAAAGGGCTGGAACGAATGTCAAGAAGCCAATAACATTTCGTTCAGTAAATATCTCTTTCTTCAGTTACATGCAATTACAGAAGTCAGACAAATAACCATCAGGAGTTGGAGTGGTGAAAAATTTTTAAAAATTCGATGGGAGGCATGAAGGCAATATTGGTTTCACACACAGATGGTGCAGGCGGCTGCCTGTGCCTGGACAGAGCTGGGAAATCTCGGGCCCCGATCATTTGGTGTTTCATGATGTCTGAAATCAGCACTTTGAAAGCAGCCAACTTTAAAGAAAATGTTGTCTGGAAGGAGTTATACGTCTAAATTACCAAACTATCATCAATTTACCTCAAGTTAGTTTAACAGAAAGTAGAGTCTTGAATAAGTGAGCTAAAGAAATAGCTCATCCCAGCCCTCAGCCACGCGATTCCATTGTCTTTTGTTAATTACATTCCACACGAGTGTCCCTCCCATTCCTGCTTTCCCTGCCCACTGCCTCCCTCCCTTTCTCTTTCTACTCTTTCTCTCTTCTTCCTTCCTCCTCCTCTTTCCTTCCTCCCTCCTTCCTTCCCTCTTTTCTGGACGTATTATGCCTCTTTCTTACACCGTGTAAAGTCCACGAAGGCAGGACCTTCTTTGATTTGTTCATGGCTACATCTGCAGCACATAGAACAGTCCCTGGCACATGACAGATGTTCAGTAAATGTTTGTTGAAGGAATTAATAGAAGAAATATTTCTGAGTATAGGGTTTTCCCCAGGAGGAGTTCATAGCAGCGACTGAAAAAGAGCAAGAGGAAGGGAGGGATGCTGAAATGAGTCTCCTTTATAGTTTAGTCTGGAATTACTCCCACTTTTTAGAAATTTCCCAAATGCTTACTGTTCCCAGAATATTAATTAGGGTATTGAAAGTCCAAAAAGTGGGATATTCAAATGAAGAATGCTTAATTTCATGCTTGTATTATGTTTTATAATTTTCAATGAACAACATTACTCAGACACCTCTCTGAGTCAGATGCTGGCGAGAACCGCTTGGAGGACAGGACTGGAGGTTGTAGGGTACAGGGACAGAAGGCAAGCAAGAGCAAGTGCTCCTCCTGCTGGGGGCACCCCAGGGCTTCCTGCTCCCAGCCCTAAAGAAGATCTCTCTCTGTGCCATGCCCTCTGGCAAAACTAAGGTAAATCACAACACTCAAATTTGTTAGATTGGGATTTCAATCAATTTCTCCATGAAAGACTATATTAGAATCTATAGATGAAAGACTGTATTAGCAAGTGACTTGAAATTCTCTCTTACTATTGAAAATGTCACCTTTTAGGTGACCCGGCATCTTGAAGATGTATTCTCTGAAAGAAATAGTTCCAACCAGATGACTGTTTCTATGGCATTAGGACTACACCTGTGGATCACAAATATTAATGATACTCAGTATCTTGCAGCAAAAAGAGCGATCAGAACAGGTGGGACCTTAAGATATTTTGATTGGCCAGTTTACACTGGGCCCAAGGGTGGCACTGGTGGGACAGTGGATAAAGCAGTTACTTTTAAAACTCAAATATTGGCCCTCCTTTCTATAAAGGGTGTGTTACTGAACACACACTATGTACAGGGCTACCTCATGTAATCGTCCACTTTGCAGAGGAAGAGATTAAGGCTTAAAGAGACAGAGTAATTTGCTGAAGGGAACCCAGGTAATCAGTGGCAAAGCCAGGGTTCAAATTCAAGTCTGGAGACCTGAATTTTGGGGAAAATGATAAACTAGAAAACCTCTAGACCCTCCTGAGGCAAAACTCATGGACCTGTCGGCCAACATACAAAAACATCCTCTCAAAAATACAGCTTAACTTGTATGGAAATAAGGGAAATACTTTGGGGTTACAAATGGAGAAGCTGAAATCTAGTGGAGGGGACAAGTGGATCCTGGGCTGCCTGTGGGGACCTGCTCTTCCGGGTCACAAAGAATCCGGGGCTCGGACGGCCTCGGCCCAGCATGGAGTAGGGAATTGAACATGAGACCCACGACACAAAGGCAGGGCACTCCGTGTACACACGTGTGTGTGTGTGGGGGGGTAAGTGTAAGCTTGCCCATCTTTGCTTGGGATTTGGATGAACACAGGCCCCCTGAGAATTTTTGACCACGGATGGACCCATCCTCACACGGGTTTGGGTCTTTAACTCCGCTTTGTGTGTGATCCAGTTCTTCCCAGTCCCGGGCTGGACTGCCAGGCCGATGCAGACTCCAGAGTGCCCTGCGGGACACAGCCCCATGTCAGGTTGCGGGAGACTTTCACAGAAAGGCCCCTGGAGATGAGCTTGCCATGTACAATTACAAAACACAGGAGAAACCCACTTCCATCTGTCCGACAGTGTGGCCAGTGATCTTTGCACGATGCATGTTGCTCTCCAGAAGGCAGCGTTGCTTTGCTCGCAACTCTCTCAGTGGCGCCTATTGTCCACCCTGCATTTCCAAGTCCTGGGCAGGTTCTTGTGGTGGGAAGAGCAGTGGGCACATGCTGGGGCACTGGTGGGGGAAGGGAGAAAGGAGGTCTAGTCTCTTTGGTTTCTGCAACAGGAGGGGGACCCTGACAACAACAGCAAAATGGAAGCCCCTCCAGAAGAAGGGGGACATTTCGGTCTCCCCAAAAGCTAGGTGGGAAAATACTGACGTGTGTTTATATGGATCTACAACATTAGATGACAGCTGAGGCCGGGGGCCACACTGCTAATAGTGTCAGAGCTGGAACTGGAAGCCTAGACCTCCTTGAAGTATGACTCATTACCAGGGCTGTCAGTACAAAGGATGCAGACATGAAAAATTAGAGAACAAGCCCAAGACTCAGAGCCATGCTTTTCTACATCGTCATTCCCAGTGCCCCCAATTTTAGCAGGTATTTTGCAGGTAAAATTTTGGAGTAAAGAAGAGAGGAAGAGGAGTTGGGAAGGACAGTTGTATGTTTGAAATGTCAAGGTTAACAATGATAAAGGAGTCTGAAATGCTCTTGCAGGAATGCATCAGACACGCTTCAGACTATTTGTGAGCTAATCCAGCTCTTCTACCAAGACACTTCACCTTATTAACATTCACGCCCTGCTTGTGAATTAAGAAGAGGTGAAATGTCCTCCTCCATTTCTTTTATTGTCCACTCCCACCCCGTCACTGGCAAGTTGTCCTCTAAGCTAGAAGGTTTGAACACATCTCCTCTGGAACCTGGATAGCAATTAAAACTGTTTCGTGGGATATCTTGAAAGTTGGGGAAACATTGAACATTCAGGTGATAATCGAGTACAGCTGTTTACCTGCATGTGTGTTACCAGGAACCCCTCAAAAGTTCCACTTCTACAGTATTTAATTCATGCAGGAACCATAAAAGTAGGCACAGTGTTTGGGTTTTGCCAAAATGCATGACCTCTTCCAATCCGAGAAAACATCAGACAAACCCAATCAAGGGACATTTTACAAAAGAGCTGATCAGTACTATTCAAGGGGGTCGAAGTCATGACAGACAAAGAAATACTGAGAAACTGAAACAGACTAGAAAAGTCTCAGGAGAAGCAGTAATAACGTGCAGTGTGAGATTATGGATTGGATCCAGGAATGGAAAAAGGGAAAGACTGGAGAATGAGTTCTGGAGTGTAGTTAATACTATTGAACTGATGTTAATTTCCTATTCTTGATCATTATACAAGAGTTATATAAGAATTTAACATTAGGGAAAATAGAGTAAAGGATATATGGGAATTCTCTCTGTACTATTTTTACAACTTTTCTAAATTCTAGGTTTTTCTAAAATTAGTTCAAAATAAAAATTTTATTACCAAATATATATATATGTATATATAATTTATATATATATTGGCAGCTGGCTGGTACCGGGATCGAACCCTGGACCTTGGTGTTATCAGCACCATCCTCTAACCAACTGAGCTAACTGGCCAGCCCCTAAAAACATTTTCTAAAGTAGGAAATTGTAAAGAAGGCATCCATAGTTTTCTTCTTGATGATATTATCTATTTTAAAATATAAATTGCATGATGCCATGGAGCGAGCTTACCAGAGGCACCAAATGTAATGGTAAAAAAGAAAAAGAAAAAAGAAAGAAAGATGAGAAAGATAAAGCAAGCACTACCTTTGAAGAGATTATTGGGGAGAGTCTTGTTATATTCAAATGCCTTCTTTTCATGTGTTTCAGTGTTTGGAACAGAACCAGATATGATCTGGGGTGGATAAACCATTCCAGTTGCCAGTATATTCCAGGAGACTCTCCAAAAGAGTGTGTTGATGCTTCCCCTAGGAGCTGTTGACGATGGAGAACACTGTCAGAATGAGAAAATCAACAGTCAGCTGGTTCCTCTGTGGGGCTAGTTCCTCACTGCAAAAACCCAGGGTCTCCACATAGGTGATCTCCCATTCAATTTATGTAAGAATGGAAAGTACTTCAGACTGTGACTTAACCAACAGGCCTTTATCGCTCACAGTTCTGGCTGGGAAATCCAAGATCAAGGTGTTTGTTGATTCTGTTCCTGGTGAGGGCCCTCTTCCTGGCTTCAGGCAGCTGCCTTCTCCCTGTGTCCTCACATGGCAGAGAGAAAGGGCCCTGGTGTCTCTTCCTTTTTTTACAAAGGCACCAGTCCTATCAAATTAGGACCTATCCCCTGACCTTATTTAACCTTTGCCATCTCCTCACAGACCCAATCTCCAAATACAGTCACATTGGGGGATAGGGCTGCAACATGTGAATTTGGGGGAGGGGGACATAAATATTCAGTTGAAAATAAAGGATATTTAGGAGTGTTTGATATGTACGCTTATTGGCAGATTATACAAATCTCCTAAGCCTCCCAGACTAGTGAGAAACAAGAAAATGTTTGACTCTGATATCCATTTAATGTCAGTGATAAGAAAACAAAGAAAACAGATTGTTTTGGGATTTGAGTACAGGACCGATTCCCATCTCCTTAATAGTAATGCAATTTTCACGTCGAAGTTACTAAGTGCCTTTCATACTGGAATCTCAGAAATATGTGAAATACTTTAGGTTGAATTTATAACATCAAATCTTCCTGTCTAAATAGTAAAATACTTTTTTCTCCTTCATTTGAATGAAAACTGTAACAAAGCTTCTCTTTGTTTTTCCTTTCATTAGATGGAACTACATAGAGGAATCCAAACTATTTGCTGCCTTTTTCCTAGAGATGGCTAAGCTGCATTAATAACTACAGGTACCTTCCAGTCTGCTCTGACTCACTGACAGACCCCCTCTCCCACATCCCCGGACAGGGACAGAATCTAAATATTCAGCGAATTTGAGTCAAGTAAAGTACATTTTCCCTTCCTTTTAAAATGTCTTGGGACATTTGGACCGATGATAAAATATTTTAAAGGTATAGACATGAGATGTGGTATATCACCCTCTATTGTACACCTTCCTAAAGTCAGGGCTACCTTTGCAACTCGATTCCCCAAGTCCTGTGCAACAGCCGCAGGGCTGGATTCATTGTAACCTTGGAGCGCAAGCAGGACAGTGCTTCACCTAGTTAGATCCTGACCTGCAATTTTATTACATAATCACTCCAGTTGTGTTCTAGCTCCCGAAGTGCGATGACACATAATCTCTCCGTGCAACGACTGTCAGCATTTACATCACCTTTGCTTTTACCTCACTTTCCTTTCATCTTATTAATACCTCACTTTCCTTTCATCTTATTAATAAAAACGTTGGTCTCCACCACTGACTACAACGATTTCCCTGTGGGTTCATTTCTAGAGGAGTTACTAAAGTATGGTGCTGGATTCAACTCCTGTCTCCCCCTATTTATTTTTTCCCACTTCTTGAAAAGTTCTGAAGCCGACATGATCAATATTCGTACTCTTATGCTATTGGGGATTCCTGTGCATAGTGAGTGGGGTTTTTTTTGTGTGTTTTTTTTTATTCCAGGCTTCTTTATCTTTGTTGTGACTGATGCCACCTGATCAGCCTCTCTGCCTCTGTCCCTTTTTCCTGTCCTGTCAGTAAGCACCCACCCCCCAACATCTGTGCACTTGCAAATCTACCACAACAGAATCAATCCTGATAGAATTTTCACCCTGTTGGAATTTTACTCAATGACTACATCTAAATTGCTCAAAGCTTTTAATAGCATCAGTTTTAGATACAAAACTAATCAACTCTGACATCAGTCACACATTCTAAATTTAAACCCATCAGCTAATGCTGCATTCATTAATCATTTTAGTTAACCATCTTGTTTGGCTTGATTGGATTTGATGGTGTAAACGAAAAAAGGAATGTCATTTTTCTGCAGTTCAGTGTATGTAAACAAATCAATTCAGTCTTTAAAAATTCATTATTTAAATCACATTAATGGAGAAGGATTTAAGTGTTTATTAAAAATGTTTCTCTTGATTCCAAATAAAAACAAAGCATAGCACATTCACCTTCAACACTTTCTTTTCTCTCCCTTGGTTCTTGAAACGTCAGTTTAAAAATCTTTCTGTACCACATCTAAAATGACTGGATCGTGCAGTCAGTGACTCAGTTTACTTTGACTCTAGTCACAGAGATGGACCCAACTGAGGAATCAGCCCAGTGGGGGCACTCATGAAAGATTCCATGTAGCATTTACTCTGAAAGCAGGAGATATCACACTCCATGTGTCCTCCAGTGCTAGAGAATTCCAAGTCTTCTTTGTTGAATATTGGCAGGTGTTTGATATTCTGTGCTATTAACCATAGTTTGTGCTCACTGGATGATGCTGGTTGTTGTGGAGTTTTTAGATTCTTTTGAACCTACCTGATGTATTTGGCATTGTTCCCAAGGACTAAAAGTGCAAAAGATTTAGGTTGCCATTTTATATTTTAAAAAGGGTGTTCATATTAGCCAGTTAACAAAAGTTTACTATAAAATATATTGTAACGATTTCTGAGCAATGTAACATTAGTTTTAGGAGGTCACTAAACAATAAGATGTATTCACTGATCTTTATTCCTCTGAATCTCTCTGAGACCAGTTAATTATTCAACTGCCACCAGGAAAGGGGGAGGATGAGTAGTTATTAAGGTTGGGGAACCCGGGAGATTCCAACCCTGGGATGTCAGTGTTTTTCTGTTACTCAGGGTCAGGATGGGTCTCCCCAGCTCTGCCCTCCAGGTTTTCCATCCAACTCTAAGCCATGTGGCTACAGGGATCCTGCTGTGATGTGGAAACCAGAAGGAAAGTGTTTTCCAAGTTCTTTCCATTCAGAATGTAAGAGAATGCTACCCAGTTTTTGGTCAGACCAATTAACTAGTTAAAAGGAGGCAAAAAAGCTGGGGGGGGAGAGAGATTAAAATATTTAAAATTTTTAAAATTCAAAAAAATTTTAGTGAAGTATATGCACATGGATAACAATTATCACTCAGTGTACTCAGGGGTACGTTGTGACATATCAATCTGGAGGGGACTTTATTGTATTGAGGACAATATATCTGATTTAGTTAGTAGATATAATGGATTAAATTTGACGTAGATTGAATTATGTCCCCCCAAACTCCTTGAAGCTTGAATTGTGTCCCCCAAGTTTTATGTATTAGAAACTTGGTACCCACTGTGACTGTTAGGAAAGTGGGAAATCCTATTATGGTAATTGAAAGGTGGAGACTTAAAGAGGTAATTGGATTGTAGGACCGTGCAGTAGTGAATGGATTAAAAATGGTGGTCATGGGTGTGGTTCTGAGGGCTTTAAAAGAAGAGGAGAGTCTTTCTCTCTCTCTGCTCTCTGCTTCTACCGTCTTGCAATGTGAGACCCCTGGGTCACTGTTGCCACCACTAGAAAGATTTTGGACTTCCCAGCCTCAGAAACTGTAAGCAATAAATTATGTTTTCTTTATAAATCACCCATTTGCAGGTATTTTAGTTATAAGCAACAGAAATGGACTAATACAGAAAATGGGCACCAGGAAGTGGGGTGTTGCTTATAACAGATACTTGAAAATGTGGAAGTGGCTTTGGAACTGAGTGTTAAGCAAATGTTGGAGGTGTTTGGAGGACTCAGAAGAAGAAAAAAAGACAAGGGAAAGTTTGGAATGTGTTAGAGACTGATTATGTGGTGGCGAGCAGAATGCTGATAGAAAAATGGACTGTAAAGACCATTCTAAGGAGGTTTCTGATAGAAATAAGAAGTTTATTGAAAACTGGGGCAAAGATCACCCTTGCTCTGAATTGGCAAGAAATGTCGCTGCATTCTGTCCATGCCCTAGGACTTTGTGGAAGTCAGAACTTGAGAATTGTGAACCACAGTATTTGGTGGAAGAAATTTCTAAGCAGCAAAGCATTAAGGAAGCTGCATGGCTACTTGTAACAGCCTACACTGAGTTATGGCAGCAAATGCATGACATAAAGCCAGAATTTAAAAGGGAAGCAGAGCGCAAAGATTTGGAAAATTTGCAGCCTGGCCATGTGGTTGAGAAGCAGAGAGCATTTTCAGAAGAAAAATCTAATGGTGCTGAGAAGACTAGTACAAAGGAAAGGAATTATCAAGAGAAGGGGGAAAAGGTCCTGAAGGGATGGCAGAAGCCTCTGGGGCCAACTCTTCCATTTCAGGCCCACATGCCTGGGGAGACAGAATGGTCTTGGGGAACAGGCCTGAGATGCCCTCCACGGGCTTGCTGCCCAGGACCACCTCAGGAAGCTGCTCCCCACATCAACACCCCAGATGCTTTGGCTGCTTTGGCTTCTTTGGCTGCTCCAGCTATGGCTAGATTGGGCCCAGGTGTGGCTGGATGCACAGCTTTGGAAGATATAAGCCAGAAATGTTGGTGGCCTCCACGTGGTATTAGGTCTGCAGACTTGCACACTGCCAGAGCTGGGAAGGCTTGGGAGCCTCCACCCCCATTTCAAAGGATGTATGGAAAAGTCTGGGTGTCCAGGAAGAGATCTGTCATAGGGGCAGAGTCACCACAGACAGCCTTCACTAAAGCAATACCAAGTGGAAACGTGGGGTCAGAGTTGCAGCAGAGAAACCCCAACAGTGCCATGCCTAGTGGAGCTGTGAGAGTGGGACCACCATGGGGACCCAAGTTACCAGAGTGGAATGCCAGCCTGGGAGAGCTAGTGTGGCTTGAGACCAGGAAAGCCATAGGAGCAGAGCTGCCCAAAGACATGAGGACCCAAACCCCACACCAGCGTGCAGAGGATATTGAACGTGGAGTTAAGGTACCTGATTAGCCAGCTTTGAGGTTTAATGCCTGTCCTGCTGGGTTTTGGACTTGTTTGGGACCTGTTACCCCTTTCTTTTGCCCTATATCTCCCTTTTTGAATAGGAATATGTACCCTATGCTTGTC
This sequence comes from Cynocephalus volans, assembly GCF_027409185.1. Lineage (NCBI taxonomy): Eukaryota > Metazoa > Chordata > Mammalia > Dermoptera > Cynocephalidae > Cynocephalus > Cynocephalus volans. Next base: position 68,650,502 of record NC_084472.1, read on the forward strand.
CCAACATTGTATCTTGGAAGTAGAAAACTTGTTTAAAATTTCACAGATTGGACTTCAAACTTTGGACTTTTGAGTTGAAACAAGTTAAGACTTTGGGGATGAAATGAAAGTATTTGTATATTAAAAAGACCTGAGTTTGGGGGGGCCAGGGGCGGAATGTAGTGAATTGAATTATGTCCCTCCAAAACTCCCTGAAGCTTGAATTGTGTCCCCCAAGTTTTATGTATTAGAAACTTGGACCTCACTGTGACTGTTAAGAGGGTGGGAAATCCTACTATGGTAATTGGAAGGTGGGGCCTTGAAGAGGTGATTGGATTGTAGGACCATGCCACAGTGAATGGATTAAAAACAGTGGCCAGGGGCGTGGTTCTGAGGACTTTAAAAGAGGAGGAGAGTCTGTCTCTCTCTCTCTCTGCTCTCTCTACTTCCACTGTCTTGCAATGTGAGACCCTTGGGTCACTGTTGCCACCACTAGAAAGACTTTGGACTTCCCAGCCTCAGAAACAGTAACCAGTAAGTTTTGTTTTCTTTATAAATCACCCAGTTTCAAGTATTTTTGTTATAAGCAACAGAAATGGACTAATACAAAAATATAATTATCGTGATGAGATTTAGGGATTATGAATATTGATCGGGTGTGGTATATGCTCTTATGGAAAATAATGACGGTAGGGAATGTTTTTGGTTTTATGCCATATATATAAAGATAAAATGTACTGGCTTGGAAACCTCGCGTGAGCCCTGGGCAGTGACACAGTGTCTCTGCACTTGCATTTGGGAGAGGGGACTGAGTCAGGGACACACAGGGGACTTGTTTGGGGTCTCTCCTCACTGTGCACACTCATTCTGGCACATTCCTCACTCCCATGGCCTTTGTATTAGCCAAGTGCCCACGACTCCCTGCCCAGTCAGTTTCCCTCTTCTGAGAGCCTCCTGCCTATTTCATATCTGAACGCTACTCATCCACAATGGAAACTTTCATCCATTCCCTAAACCTGTTTCACCTATGGTGTTCCCTGCTTTGGTAAATGGACTACTGGCCAGATGATAACAGAGCCCTGAGTGTTCTTCAACACTTCTCTCTCTTTCAAATCCAATTCAATATCAAGACCAGTCGACTCCATTTCTCAAAAGCCACCACTTCTATTTTTTTTTTTTTTTTTTGGCAGCTGGCTGGTATGGGGATCTGAATGACATTGGTGTTATAAGGCTGCGCTCTAACCAGCTAACGGCCAGCCCTATTACTTTCCATTTCCTCTGTCACCTCTCAAAGCCCTAAACCTCTATCATTTTGTTGGGTTTTTGCAAAGGCGCCTTCCTATCCAGTCTCTTTGCTTACATGGCAGCCTTTCTCCACACTCTGTGTCACACTGCAGGCTGTGTGTCCCTCCCACTCCTGCTTAAAAACCTGGAGTGGCAATCTGGTCTTAAGATGCAGTGTGACATCACAGGAAGGTCTACAGGTCCTGCACAATCCATTCTCTGCTTATTCTTGTCTTCACTCTGCCTTTCCCAGGTATGCTCCAATGACCCTATCCTTCCAATCCTTCCAGTTTCTCAAACAACTGAGAGCTTGCCTGCCTCAGAGCCTTCCTGGGTTCTCTCCTCCCCCTTGGAACACCCTTACTGCCCCCGTAGTCTGGCTAATGCCTACTCTTCTGCCCCAGCCCCACCACTCTCCACATTATTTTTTAGATCTTGCTGTTGTAATTTTTCAGGGAAGCTGTTTCTGATTTTCCCTGAGTGAGTTAGGTGTCCCTATTGTTCTATCGTAGTCTTCATAGTTCCTTTGTAGCATTTATTAGCATTATGGTTAAGTACATATTTGTACAATTAAAAACAGACAACTCTCCTGCTATGTTGTAAAAACCTTGAGGACAGAGAACCATGTCTGTTTTATTCATCGTGATGTCTCCAGAGTTCCAGGCTTATATGTTGTATATCTTCAGGAATGAAACGAGTGAAGATTTTAATACTTGTATGATCCATCTACATGCTGCCGTGCACTGTTGTAATTTTTGTGCATCTGTCTATCGCCTACTAAACTTTGAGCTCTGTAACATCAGAGACCATGTCTAAAGAATCTCTGTACTTCAGGCATCCAGCACAGTGTGCTGCACACAGTAGGTGCTCAATATTGATTGCTAAAATCTTCCTTTTGATTCTGCAGCTGTAATTTTGGAAGTCTCCCCCACCAGGCCTTCTATGCCCTTCATGGACTTCTAGCTCTATACTCTTTGTTTCACATCATGGCTAGTTGAAACCTTCTGGGGAGCAGCTAGTACTGGGAAAAAGCACAGAAAACAAGTCTGGCTGATAACTGCTCAACGTGTTATCCTCCCAGGCAGTACTTGTTTCTTAAAGGGGGCTGTGCCTTAGTTCAGAGGCCACAGACCAGCAGCCTGTGGGCCCCCACAGCCCCCTTTACCCCTGTCTGATTTGGCCTTCACAATATCCTAAATACTTTTGAATGGGATGCCAATATTCCAAAATTGGCAGATTTCAGGAAAAAAGATTTCTCTTTAGCCATCAGAATATTGGATAACACGGATCTGCTATGCTTGCAGGGTGACGATGAGCTAAGCCAAAGAGAATTTGCCCCTTTAAGCACTAAGCCTGGTGCCTGACCTAGAATATGAGCTCAATGAATTTCTTACAAGTTGAATTAGGAAGCTCACAAGAGGAAACAAATGCTATTCTGTGGCTTCTCACCTCTATTGATAGCTACTTTCATTTAAAAACAAATCCACAAACCCTGTTTATATGGCAAGGCCAAATGACTTTTAAATACTATTTTAGAAGATAAAATACTATGCTAATGTAAATGTCTAGTTTTTAATATATTCAATGTTATCTGTTTTTAATGTTATTTTTTAATTCTAGTTTGAATATTAATTGCACATATAATGGCTAATAAATTAAACGGTGATTTGAGGTCTCGATTATGTAAGGCAAAGTAAAATACTTATTTCTGTGATAATATACCTATAGACAGATATAGCATAATTATGTTTTCTATCTGTAATTCCACGGCCTTTCATAACTAGAAGCAAAACTTAAACCAAGGCCTAATACTAGCACATATTCCTTCTGTTCTTCCACTGACCAACTCTGTGACATCTACATTCTATATTGCAGAGCACTTAACAAGTAACAAAGATAATCCTGCATAGTAAAAATGATGTTGAAAAGAACTTTCTTTTTTAGAAGTAAGCTGTTAGGAGGCAGAGGCTGGGTTGGGTATGTTCTGTCCTTTGCTCAGCTGTCCAAAGGCTCAATCAATTGACAAAGTACAAAGACAGGAATACAGGAAATTTTCTGAAGGAACAAAATGATACATTCTTTTTTTTCCAGCATAATGTAGAAGAGAAGTGATGGTAGGTGTAATGACTATAATTTCATCAGCTATGATAAGTAAATAAATGCTTTTGAGCTATTTTAGTTTGGGCAGAATTGAAAAGAAAAAATTGTCATTATGTGGACAAATTTTATTTAAAAACATTATTCCAGTGTAATTCCTTATTCACAATGAAAGATGTCAGAGAAATTATGCCTTTAACTATAATAGAAAATATGAAGCTTTGAATCATCTCACCTCCCACGTTGAAATTCACCAAAACAGCATTCAAAAAGAACTTAGACTTAAAATTCTAGTGTGGGTGGTTAAGCGTTCATAGCACATTCTCACTGTTATTGTAAGTCGGCATTTGAATGTAATGACAAAAAATGTTAATTTAAAGGAAATTAGAACTTTAAAATGACACTTTTAAAGTAATCATCAAGAATGACTAGTCACCAGAAATGACCAATGCATTCTTTCCAATTTTAAATAATTATAATCAAATGAAGGAGGCCATCTAAAGTTTATTTAAAACCTTACTTGCAGAACCAGAAGGCAGAGTTCAGGGTTACTTCGGCAGGTAAGAGTAAGGGAGGAGTTCTGGAGAGAAGAGAGCCACAGAGCAGAAGCTCCACATTCTGATACTCTGCCTAAGCCACTGGGTGATCTCTGAACTATGCATGTGTGAGGCAGATTCAATCCTTCCAGCTAAGGCTAAAGGAACTAAATGAGATTTTAGATACTCCCCATGACAGAAGAGACAAAGTATAGAGGATACAGTCAAAACAACTTCCTGTTAAAACAAGCAAGCAAAGAACTCCAAAGCTCCTCAGAAGAATATCACAGGATCAAGTATCTCTACATTGTATTTTTTGAATGTCTAGGATATGAGACAAAATTACCAGACATTTAAGAAATAGGAAAATGGGAGTCATAATCAAAAGAAAAGAGAAAGTCAATGAAGAGCAACTCCAAGATGATCCAGATGTTGGAATCAGCCTAGTTTCAAGGCAGCTCTCATAACTGTTGCTCAAAATATAAAGGAAAACATGCCTGTCACAAAGAAACAGGAAATTTGATTAGAGAAATAAAAATTATTAGTAAAAAACAAATAGAAATTTGAGAACTTAGAAAATTATGAAATAAAGAAATCACTGGATTAGTGCATTTGGTTAGAACACGGTATTATAATACCAAGGTCAGGGGATTGGATCCCCATACTGGTCAGCTGTCCAAAAAAAAAAAAAAAAAAAAATCACTGGATGGTTTTAACAGAAGGTTGGAGGTGACAGAAGAAAGAATCAGGGAATATGGAAGATAGATCAATAGAATTTATTCAATCTGAAGGTCAAAGAGAAAAAATAATAATAAAAGGACAAAGTTTTAGTGAACTGTGTTTAATATCAAAAGGTCTAATACGTATTTAATGAGAGAACAAGAGAAACAGAGAGAATGGGAAGAAAAATATTTGGAGAAATAATGGCCCCAAATTTTCCTGGTGAAAACAGATTATAAAAGCTCAAAAAATCCTAGCAGGATAAAGATGAAGAAGATCATGTCTAGTAACATCATAATCTGCTGAAAACCAAAAACAAAGAGAAATTCTTTAAAGCAGAGAAAAATGGCAAATGACATATAGGAAAATATAAAGGGGAGCAAAAATTTGAAAGACCTCTGACTGCTCATCACAAACAAATGAAGACATGTAAAGACAACTTTTTACATAACAAATATCTTGGGGGCTGGCCAGTTAGCTCACTTGGGAGAGCATGGTGCTGGTAACACCAAGGTCACAGTTTCGGATCCTCATACTGGCCAGCTGTCCCAAATAAAATAAAATTGTGTATTTAACAAACATCTCTTGTAGACAGTAGATGGCTAAGACTTGCTTTTTAATCCATTCTGGCAATCTCTTCTTTTTAAAGAAGAGTGTTCAGTTATGAACATTTAATGTAATTATTAATATAGTCGGATTAAGGCCTCCCATTTTACTATTTGTTTCCTCTATGCTTCATTTATAACTTTCATCTATAACCCCTTTTGGAAATTCTTTATATAAAAAATATAGGAGAGCAAGATAAAAAATAATTGCAAAAATATGAGTAAGATCTGATTATTAGATAAACATGTTATATTGGTGTTAAATTCCTGATTTTGATAATTGTATTGTGGCTAAGAGAATATCTATATTGTTTGGACATGTACAGTGATGTACTTAGGGGTAAAATGGCTTCACATTTGTAATTATTTCAAATGGCTCAGAAAAAAATATACATAAAACCATAATGAAAATATGGAAAAATGTGGACAATTATAGAATCTGGGTGCAGGATACACTGAAGTTTTTTGTACTTTTAATTTTATTGTAAGTCTAAAATTATTTCAAAATAAGAAGTTATAAAGCAAAAAGAGAGGTCAGAAATTAAATGCTCTCTAAATTCTAGTTGACTTTGAATGACTAGACTGTAAGAAGGAAATTAAACCTAGTATTCTTCTTGCATTTTTTTCCTAATTAGGGAAAACACATCATTGATCACAAATTCAAAAGTTCTGAGATGGTCCAGTGCCCATCTTTCCTGTTGGAATGGAGCTCCTGCAAGATTTTTAGCTTGAAATGGGTGAGAGAAGTGGTAAAGGAAAATTCAAAATTAGTTACTCTAAGACAGGACAAGAGGATTACTTGGGAATGAGAGAATACACTACAAGATATCATTCACTGCTCTTGGCATTGGAAGAGAAAGACTGTTTTAAATTCCTGCCTGAAGAGGCAACATAACATAGAGCAGTGGTTTCCAGACTTTCCTCCACATTGGAATCACCTGAGGATCATTAAAAACACTGATGTATGGGTTCCTCTCCTTCTGCCGTTACCTGGGTGTTGGGATTTTTAAAAGTTCCTGAGGTGATTCTAATGTGCAGCAACTTGGAAACCACTGGTGTAGAGATACCAGCATGCTGAATGAATTCTACTTCAAATCCAGACTCCAGATCTTACCACTTGAATAAACTGGGCAAAATATGTCATCTCCTTGGGCCTTAATTTCCTTAGCTCTCAGGTAGGAATGAGAACATCATTATCACAGAGTTGTCGGCAGCAAAATGACAATATATACAGAGCACTTAGCACAGTGCCTAGCACATAGTAGACAATATATGGCAATATTTATGTTACTTTAATTTTCTGTTAACTTTTTTTCTTCATTTATAAATAGATAAGAAATATTCTACAAATCATTTCTTAAAGAGGAATCATTAGGAATCAACTTATTTGTGCTGCTGAGGTATGTATAATGCAGTCCCAAGTTGGGATCCTCGTTGTTCTGAGGTTGAGGTCCCTCCTCTATTCCTCTCTAGGAGGAAAAGTCCAGTTACAGGAAGATGGAACCTCCTGGCAGTGAAGGCAGAGGTCACAACACAGCCTTGGTTGGTACTATTACATCTTAAATCTCCACAGAGAATGGCAGATGTCATATTGTCCCTGCAGTTCCTTTTACCTCATTGATTGGATGTATTAAAATTATGTAATCAAATTTATAAAGATGAATTCAATCATATTCTGTTGAGATAACTTAATTAAGCTATTGGATTCCTACCCTGCATCCATTTCCTCCCTTCCTTCCCAATTCTTACACCGTTCATGCCAAGTACTCAGCTCAGTATCATAGGCAATGTTGACACTTTCCCAAGATCCAGTTGGGCTTTCGAGGTCTAAAGGCAATCCAGTGCCTGGCTCAAGATGGACATGTCAGCAGCCTATTCTGGATGCCTGTGGGGGGCTTTTGGGAAATTTTCTCTCTCTCAAGAGAAAATCGTAAGAATTTTCTTTCTCTTTTCTTCCTGGGGCATAATAAGTGCCTTGTGGTATGTTTTCAACTATTCCATGTTGCAACATCATTTTCAAACAAGATATATTTTTAATTTGCATAACTTTCTAGAGTTTTCAAATGTTTTTACATTAGTGATCATGTTAACACTCAAAGTCTTTGAAGTGGATATTGTCATCATCATCATCATTCCCATTTTTACTAAGAAACTGAGGCTCAGAAAGTTTAGGTGACACGGCAGTAAAGGATGAAACTGAAACAAATCATGTCTATTTGATTCCCAGCCTGGTATTTTTTTCTATAGAGATAGTCATTAATGCTCTTCACCAACTGTTTTCATTTCTCCCCTGACACGTGCCAGGATGGCACCTCCCCATCATTTTGAAGTCAGTTGTGGCCATGTGGGTTGCCTGTCCCCATGAAATATGAACAGATGAGATGTATTGTACTTCTGGGCCAAAGCTTTAGTAAGAATCAGTACATGTTTGTTGTCTTCTCTCCCCCTCTAGTCCAGACAGCAGGGGTTCTGTGAGCCTGGGTTCCTTAGACAGGAGATGTAGAGTGTAGCATCCAGCAACATTGTGGTGAACCTATAGTGGGAATCAAGGATGAACATTTGTTGTTATAAACCACTAAGATTTCAGATGTTTGCTAACAGCATACATAACTTAGCCTTCCCTAACTGACACGTTCATAAAGTGGCTATACCGCTTTCTGTGTTTTTAAGTTACAAGAATTTAATTTAGTTTTCCATTAGATACCTCCTTTCTGAATTTTTTTCTGAAGAACTTTTGTAAATTTTGTCCAGAAATATAGTTAGCTAATTAGACATACAATTTCTATAGTTCTCATTAAAACAGGTTTTATATTCAGGCTAACAGAACCATAACTCCTGAGAGCCCTATATGATACAAGACAAATGTACATCAATGTTTCTCAGTGGCTTGAATCCTAGACATTCTGTTTTTTATTATTTTTTGGCAGCTGTCCGGTTCAGGGATCTGCATCCTTGACCTTGGTGTTATAAGGCCACACTCTAACCAACTGAGCTAACTAGCCAGACATTCTCTGTAGGTTCTAAAACATTGTCTTGATATGGAAAAGATGACATGAGGGTGAAGTTCTAGTGTCTTATTTGTGAAGCATCTCACTCCTCCCTGGAGCCTCTGTTGGGACTACACCCAGGCCACAGCACCAGAACAGCAGGAGCAGCACGTGTGTGAGAGTAACTTTCAGATGTCAGAAAGAGAGAAATAGTCACCAGAGCTACACATTAGAGATGGAATCAGAGAACATGACATCATTTCTTTGAGCCTCATTTTTCTCATTTATAAAATGGAAATAATATCTGTATTTAGTTTGTTTATAAGAATTCTTTGAGATAGGTCTGGTCAGTTAGCTCAGTTACTTACAGTGTGGTATTGTAACACCACAGTCAAGGGTTCAGATTCTCGTACCAGCCAGCCACAAAAACAAACAAACAAACAAACAAAAAAACACACCATTACCAAAAAACCGAAAGAATTCTTTGAGGTAATGTATTTAAGGTTTGTAGAATACTGCCTGGCATTTATTTAGTAGTTGATATATTTTAATTTCTTTTGTATGTTTTCCTTTTAATTTTTCAATCTGCTATTGTAAACAGTGTTTAGAATTCATAATCCAATGGGGAAAAAAAATCACATATAACTAGAAAAGATGTAAATCTATTGACTGCCTTATTTTCTCAAATGTGATAGTACATACATTTTTTACTTATCAAGTTTGAAAATCTTTGCTCCGAGTTTTTCCTTTACAACTTTCTTAGACTGCAACTGTGGTAGATTAGGAAGTAACACTTCTGTTTCATTTAGGTTGCTTCATGGTACAAGTAAAAAGAAAACCTGACTTAAACTTACTTAAAACAATGAATTTTTTTCTGGCTACTGTAAGTGGAAGTCCACAGCAGGGCTGGCTTTGAGCAAGGCTTTACACAGGGCTCTTGGTCACCAGTGCTCTCTGCCTTCACCATGTGTCTGTATCGTCCATGTCAAGCATAAGTTAGTCGAGAGAGAGAGAGAGAGAGAGAGAGAGAGAGAGAGAGAGAGAGAGAGAGAGAGAACACGAGAACTTGGTATGAATTTCATCATTAGAATCAGAAAATCAGTCTTTAATTAGACCAATGGAACTTCTCAATTGGAAATGAAGTCAAATTGACTTCCTTAACATCACATTACAATGCAAAGAGCCTGTCTCAGCAACTCCAAATACACAAAAAACTCAAAATGGAACTGAAAAATAAACTTTCCCACTTAAAGGAAAAGATAAAATGTTAACTAAACCCCCAAGGTAAGAAAGGTAGTAAGATATATCACCCAAAAACCAACAGAATGTCTAATCTGTGTGGGGAATTGCCTAGCTATTGTTATTGTGAAGAAACTTAACACCTTGTCATACAAGACTAACACTGTTGAAATAAGTATTAAAAATTGTATTAAGTTCTAATAAAATTTAGGTAAACTTCAAATAAACTTTTTAAAGACAGAATCTAGTTTTATCTTCTACATGACAGGTAGCCAATAAATGTCAGTTAATAGAATAAATATAACATTGACAGGCTGGTCACCTATTCTGAGGAAATTGTTTTCTACATCTTTCTCTTGAACTTTTAATTAACAATCACAAAACTGAGTCAGCATACTAGAGTGGAAAAGGTTGACTTGAGTTTAAAGCTGAGTTCCACTTTTACTAGCTGCCTGATCTTGGAACAGTTACTTGACTCTTCTAAACTGCAGTTCCCTATTGTGGATATTAGAATTCATGTGGTTTACAATGAGATTTCAACCAGATAATACGTATTAAAGATCTCTATAAACTGTGTGTTAAGAAGTAAGGGATTATTGCTAGAATGTATCCTGATTTAAAATGAATTGTGCTGGAATTGGCCTTGAGATATGCCTATCTTCAGGACATTATTATTATTTTTCCGACAGGTAAGGGGATTGCAACCCTCGGCACGGTGTGGTCTCCACCACGCTCAGCCAGTGAGCACACCGGCCATCCCTACATAGGATCCGAACCCGCGGCCTTGGCGCCACCAGCGCCGCACTCTCCCGAGTCAGTCACGGGCCGGCCCAGGACATTTTTTAATCCAATTTATTTAGTTATCTTTCTGCATATACATCTGATCATATAACAGCCCGTTACAGTGTTGCCCTACGCCTGTGAAAATAAGTCAAAACTCCTTAGCAAGGCCTTTCTTCAGTCTGACCCCAAGTCGGTATCACTGCCCATCTGTATGTAGGTCTTTGTCGCGCACTTATCAAGCTGTGATGTATTTGCTCGTCTGCGTAGGCTTTCCCTTCCAGACTGCGTTCCACAAGAAAGGGTTCTATGGATGGGCTCGCGCGGGGGGTGGGGGGCTGTGCGACCATCTCTCAGACGTGCCTTGTTTTCTTCTTGACAATCCTTCTACTGTGCGTTAACTTGCACTTAAAAAGCCCATAGAGGAACGTTTCAAACACCCAAAGCCTTTTCAGTTTTTATTGCCAAACAGTTCAACAAGCCACATTCGGCTTAACCTCCTCGTTAGTATGAGAACTCGGCTCGTGGCTTCCTCCGAACATTTCAGAGTCACTCGAGACATTTTTCTCATAAACTAGAGTAGCACACGTGCCTCGCACAGTTGAAAATCTCGTCCCTTTACATGAGAGCCCCAAAGAAGCGACAAGAATAACTCGGGGCCCGGGCCACCCTCCCCAGCGCAGGCCTCGACGGCTCCCGCTCGGGCCTTCTCCGTGTTTGAGGCGTCGCCCTCGGATCCTTTACGGAGGGCGGGCGAGAGGGTGGAGGAGAGGTGGGACGGGAGCAAGAAAAAGGCGTAATCAGCCCGGAAGGAGGCCGCGCTGGTAGCCTCTGGAAACCCCAGGCGGCCTTCCCGGCAAGACGCCTCAGGCCTTCAAGCCCGACGCGTCTCGCCCCCTTTAGATTGACTCCTGCGGCTTTCCGTTTTCCTTCTCTTGGGAAGGGGTCGGACTTCCTGTTTCATCTCCGAGTGACTTCCGGCAAGAACTGATGGGCTAAAAACAAGACGGCACACGGGGCCTACAGCCACGCGGGTCGAAAAGAAGGAATTCGACCTGGATCTTACTAAACCAAGTTCCAAGATACGGTTGTTTGGTTGTGGTATCCGGCGCTCCTTCCACGTCGAAGTCGTCCTGGGAACCGCCGGAAGTGGCTCAACGGAGAGGCAGGAAGTCCCACCTTTTCCTCCCAAAGGGAAGACGGTGAGCCGGAGGAGTCAGTCAGAGGGGCGAGCAGGAGCGATTCCGTCGGCAAACAGGTAAGTTATTCTTTGGCCGGGGCGGGGGGTTTGGAGGCGGGGACGGTCCAGCGTCAGCGCGGGGCCTGGGGGCGGTGGCTTGAGGCCCGGAGCCGGGCGGCTCGGCGCCCGGAGCCCCGTCAGGGCCCTTCGCGCTCTCTCCTCCCTCCTCCCCCCGCCTCCGCCCCTCCCTGCTCTCCTTTCCCTCCAGACGCCCGCCCAGGCTCACGCCGGGACACACACCCTCCTCGCTCGCTCGCAAGCGCCGCCGCCGACCCCCTCCCCGGTGCTCCCGCCCCCGCGTCGTCCCTTCGCCCGCTCGCCCCGCAGACCGGTCCCGCGGGCTGGAGCTCACGCGGACCCAGCGAGGCCTCGCTGTCCCCCACCCCGTCCGCCCGTCAGCGCAGAAACAGCCCCCTGCGCGCTCCGCGCGTGCCCCTGCACCGAAATCCTGGGCGTTCTGGCTCGCCCCCGTCTCTCCCAAGTGAGAAACGAGCACTCCGTCAACTACAGCAGCTGAGGAGGTTTCAGCTTGTAGTTCCAGCAGTAGCTTCCAGGGCCCACTCGTGTCACGCCCTGGGTGCCCTGACCCTACCGCGGCCACTCGCTCCTCCTTCCGTTAAGTGACGCTGGCGTGGGCGGGCGGCCGCTCAGGGCCGGTGGTCCCGAACACCACGCCTGGAAGTGAAGGGTCTTAGCCACTGACGATTTCAATCTCTGCCCCCCTGCAGGGAGACCCTAGGCTGCCTGACAGCACTGTTTGCAGCAGTGGATTTTTGTCCATAGACACTCACCTCCTCCCAGCCTTCTGGCACACCCTGGGTGTGCTTGTCCTTTTTCTGGAGTGGTCTGGTGGAGGTGGGTGATAATAGCTGCTGACCCCTGTCGGTTGCGTTGGGTTTTAAGTAGCCCATTTGTTTCATTTGGGAGTTTTGGAATAGGACATTTTAGCATCTGTGGATGCACATGTAGGGTTCCTATTTTATAGGCAGTTATAATCCTAATGGTGATTTGAATTATAATTTTACAGTCTGTGCCTGGTAGAACCAGTTACAGTATGTACCTGTTTTGTGGTGAGGTGTTAATCGAATTGGAACACTGTATAAGGGACAAGCACTAACATATTGGTGGGCACATCATAAGAAGAGCTCATATGTCATTTGACATACCCTGTATACTTCATTTAGCGCAGCAGCCTTGTAGAGTAGGAATTGTAATTCCCTTTTTTCAAACTGAGACTCAGATTAAATTACTTGACCAAAATTAGTGTCGAGGTTCAAATGTCAAGTGTTTGTTACTCATTCTTTTTTGAGTTTGTTACATGTGGAATTATTAACTCCTCTTAGTACAAGGCAAATAGCTGGTATATTCTTGCATGACATGTAAGACAGGTGTGATAAGTGATAACACAGTTGCTACTGGTGACTTTTATCCCCTCTTTCTTTTAACTTTATTTTGGAGTAATTTCAGATTTACGGAAAAGTTGCAAGATAGGACAGAGTTCCACTGATACCTTTTAATCAAAGCAAAGCGGTTGCACTTCAAAAACGTTGGTTTCTGCTTTATGCCAAACACCAACATAGGTGCTGGACGTAGTAACATATTTCTCTAGAGGATTTTGAGATCTGGTTGAGGAAATAGATGTAAAAATAGATGTAATACATTTTTCTAAGTGCTGACATAGAGATACAGGAGCACAGAGGAAGTTATGGCTGCCTGCCTGGCAGGGGGTGGTAAAAGCTTCTTGCAGGAAGTTTAAATTAGTGTTTAAATTAGGTCTCAAGGATTAGTGGATATTCACTTGGGTGAGAGAACATTTTTCCCCATCGTTCATTCTAATTAGGTTTGTTTTATTAGAGGAGAACTCTCTAATCTTAATAAAGTAGACTCTCCTAATTTGATTATTCTCCCTCTCGTCCCCTTTTAAGAAGGTGGTGTGTATCCCAGGTGGTAAGCAGAATCCTAGTTTGTACATCCATGAATAGGAGAATGAATTAAGCTGTGTAGTTCTAATTGATAACTGTGACACCCTTGACCACAGCTGACATTGGATTTTTTTAGGAGTACAATGTGGTCCTCCCCTGAGAGTTTTCTTTTTCTTTCTTTCCAGCTCTGATTATTAGTGGAATTAAGTAATTCATTCAGGAAACATTTGTTGCATGCTTGTTTTGCACCAGCCATTGCACTGGAGTAAAATGATGAATGGGGTGGTGGGGAATACAGATAAGTAAATGGGCCTCGATAGTACAATCTAACATTAGTGCAGTATTCTGTGGCGACACAGAGTACCATAGTAGCAGTCATGATTCTTGGTTGTCGACCACAGAAATGGACTTTGGCCGACTTAAGCAGAAAATAAATTTATTGGAAGGTTATAGATAGCTTTCAGAATTGATGGGAAGGCTGGAGAACTGGGTTCAAAAAACAGATAGGAACCAGAAGAGGCTGGTGGGTGAAGCCACCGCCAAGGTCAACACATAAATAGTCTGGTTAGAATGTTGCTGCTGTCGACATTGCCACTGGAGACACTGCTACCTTTGTTGCTGGACTGTTGACTTTCTTCTGCCTCCGAATAATCTACTGCCCCTGCATCTTTGTGACATTTTTCTAGCATTTGAAGTTCTGAATGGGAACATGAGATTGGCCAAGCCAATCTAGTTGCCAGGGAACAGGAAAATGGAGTAGCTGTTCTCTGGTTTACCACTCACAAAGACATACACAATAAAGGATTCCTACAAAATTAGAAGGTAGCTCAGGGTCTAGATAGCCCTGAAAGCAAAAGTGTTCAGCATAACCACTTAACTTGGACTGAATGGGTAAGAGAGGTTAGTGAGCTGGAGGAGTTGAGGTGGACACTGAGGTATCTGCTTTGGGTGACTGGGTGGATCATGGTGCTCAGCTCTATGATGGGCAGCAATGGAAGATGAGCAGGTGTTTGGGTAAGATGATTTCGGTATGGGCTCATTTCAGTAGAGATGTTGAGTAGGCAGTTGTATAGATGAGTGTTAAATCCGAGAGGACCATCAGCATCTCACCACAACCTCAGTTCCTTCGTGTGTGTGTGTGTGTGTGTGTGTGTGTGTGTGTGTGTGTGTGTCAGTCTCCTTCACTAGGTTATAGCAAGACTGGCTTTCATGTTTATGCATCACAGGTCTCTAACATGGCATCTTGCACCAGGAAGATAGTCAATAAATATTTGTGGAATTTAATTTACAGGGTGTTGGCTTTGGGAGTGAGAGTGAGTATGAGCAGTTTGGAGAGGAGGAAAGTACAATTATGTGTATATAAAAATTATGTCTCTCTGTATACAATATATGCAAACATATATGCATACGTCTGAGGGGTCTTCAAAGGGTTTGTGGAAGATTGGTACTATCTTTTAATTATATTTTTCCATGAACTTTTTGAAGTGCTCTCGTATGTTTATATGTATATCTGTGTATTTATATATATCTATGTATGTACGTACGTGTCTTGACTTTATTGTAGCACTGGTGATGAGTCCAAATCTCCTGTATATGTTTTTTGTAGGAAGTAGAAAGTCTTCTATTCTTATCAGTATTCTCTTATTGTGACTAGAACATCTCTTTATGGTAATTATGTAGGTACATCTTGATTATAATAATTCTCTGCTTACTTGATTATCTAGCAATTCTAGCCACCTGGAATATAACCCAGAAATAGCCCTGCAAGAGGCTAACAGTTGATGGCAGTGTAGGAATTAAAAGGAATTGCAGCCTTCCTTAATAAAGTAAAATCCAGAACTTGCAAACTTTAGCTCTGGAAGGAGAGCCTTTTGGGGGAGAAGATGGAGATTGATGACATAGTTTCCAATGCTGTTTTCTGTAAGTTTCATTTTTCCTTTTGAGCTTCATTGCTTTTATTCACATGATTAGTTTCTAGATAAAATGTTCTCTCTTTAAAAAATTGGTTCTCTTGAGGATAGCCAAGAAAACTAGAAGTTTCCGAAATACTAAGTCCTCAGTACTAAGGAATAGTAAAAGACAAATAAACAGAATTCAATGGAAATAACAGTAATATAATGTTTTTGAACTCTAAATTATAGTCCAGATGCCGTTGTACATGATCTTATTTAATCCCCAAAGATCCTTTAAGGTATGTACTACATTTTATTCATTTATGGGAAATTCAAACTTAGGATAAGTAACTTGTACAAAGTTGTACAGCTACTAAATGTTAGAGCCAGGATTTGAACCAAGGCAATCTGTCTTCAGAGCCAATGTTTTTGTTCACTAAGCTGTACTACCTTCCACAGTATTTTGGCATTCATTCATTCCACAATTAAGCTTTTTTTTTTTTTTAAGTTCTTCCCGTGTCTGATATATTTTGTGAGTTATCAGGGGTACAGTTAAGGATTAGGTAAACACATTGCTCCCATTGAGCTTACAGTCTTGTTGGGAAACCCACATTGCCATGTATCATGGAGCCCAGGACAAGATAGGCACAGTCTGTGACAGGAATTAGGGATGGTGGAGACTTCTCAAGAGCGATCCCTGCACTGGCCCTGGAGGATGCCAGGTATGTGGGGCAGGGCATGCAGAGGGAGAGGGAAGGCTTCTAGGCAGCCCTGAAGAACATTGGCAAGTGTGGCCTTTGGCCTGAATATTGAAGGCCTTGAAGGCCAAGGTAAGGCATTCAGACCTTGATATAAGGGCAGTGGGTGCCAGTGATAAGTTCATGCATTCGTTCTTGTCTTAGCATTTATTCAAGAAGTGAGTCCTGTACACTCACTGTGCTACATGGATGCTATGAAAGCTGATAATAAGGAGATTTGGTATGATTTGGAAGAAGGTTTAGGGAGACTTCTGAGGGGGAAGGCAGTTTTTTCCCCCTTCAGGTATTTGTTTGCAATTGAAAAACAAATGCATGTGCACAGTTAAACAAACCAACGTTTGTTTAATTAGTACAGTAGTGCCTCAGACTCCCAGGTCCACTCTTCAGAGACAGCCACTATCTTTTTTTTCCCCCCTCTGGCCAGTAAGGGGTTTGCAACCCTTGGCTCGGTGTCATCCGCACCGTGCTCAGCCAGTGAGCGCGTTAGCCATCCCTATATAGGATCTGAACCCGTGGCCTCGGCGCTACCAGCGCCGCACTCTCCTGAGTGCACCACAAGGCCGGCCCTAGAGACAGCCACTGTGAAGTTTCTTGTGTCTTCATCTAGACATATCCATTATTTTGATGTAAACAAAGCAAATACCAACATTGTTATATCTTTCCATGAAGCAATTCTGACGGTAAAGCAGGAGTAAGGCAGGCCAGGCAATCAGTACCTGAAAGGTCCCTTTTAAAACCTGTATACCTGAGGAGGAAATAGTGTAGGCTTGGGTCCCCTGGTGCTTTAATCTAGTTGGTGAGACACTATTAATGCCTGTGAAACAGTGAATCCATTTCTTTCTTTATTCTTAAGCATTTTTTTTAAACATTCAAGCACTGGAGATAAAGCTAAGTGCTCTCTGATCCCAGTGTCTTTCCCACAGTATTATTGTTTCTGTTGCTTATAACAGAATACCTGGAATTGGATGATTTATAAGAAAATGAAATTTATTGCTCACAGTTTCAGAGGCTGGGAAGTCCAAAGTCCAGGAAACACATCTGGTAAGGGTCTCTTTGGTGGTGGCTGTACAGCAGTGCAGGAGTCTCACATGGCAGAAAATGGAGGAGCAGAAAGAAAGACCAACCTCTCATGTGCTCTCTTAAAGCCCTCTGAACCATGCCCATGACCACCATTTTTAATCCATTCAGTAGGCATGGACCTCAGAATCTAATCACCTCCTCAAGGCCCCACCTATCAATTACCATAATAGGATTTTTCACCCTCTTAACAGTCACAGTGGGGATCAAGCTTCTAATATATAATATTTGTGGGACACAATCCATTTCACAGTGTTAAGTAATTTCAGACTTAACAACAAGATGCCTTGGTGAGCTTCCCATGTTAACTTCATCTAGGTCTTTGTAAGTACTATGTAGTTTTGTATTATGGATAGATTAGCTTATTTATCCATTTTCCTATTAAAGGACGTTAAGAGTTTCTGGCTTGAGTGATTTGGTAGGTTGTAAAGCTGTTTAGTGCCATAAAGAACAAGGGAGAAGGAGTAAGATTGTGGGGGAAATTGGTGAGTGTGTGAAACATCCAAATAGACTTATGGGTCTAGTGCTTAGGGAGCTGTTGGCTAGTGATAAAAGTTTGGGTCATCAGTACATGAATGGGAATTAAAACCGTATAAGTTGACTTGGTCACCAAGGAAGAGGAAATGAAGAGAGAAGAGAGGCTGCCTCTTCGCAAAGCACAGAGTTCTGGTTCTACCATCTCTTACTTTGCTCCCTGGGATGCAGGGGATTCCAGAAGAGAACTGTGGAGTGAAGTTTTCTAGATGGGTACCTGCATAGCTCTTCTTGTTAGCTCTTGGTTTGCTTTCTTGTGGTGGGTGCCATTCTGTTTATTCCTAGACACTTCCTCATATGCATTAGATCTTTTGCTAGTCTGCTATGCAACCGGGGGTCCTAGGCTTAACTTATACTCACAAGACTGTCGTAGGCCACACTTGCACAATCTACTGAGAAGGGTATAGAATGGGAGCTACAGCTTGCCAGCCTCGCAGTGACAGATGTTCTCTCAGGGGGGTCCTTGCAGCAGTCTGCACAGCTGTACAGAAGCTGATTTATCCCCAGCTGATTGTTTTGGTGCAGGGACATGGGACCCACATCAGTAGGTGTAGGGTCAGTCCTCTCTTTGAAGCCTTGTCGCCCATAGGGAGCCGGTATCTTTGAATACTTCATAGGCATAACTTTTAGGGTCCTTGGAAAGACACACTAGTTACAAGAGTAATTGCACCACAGAGGAAGCCCAAAGCATGGCACCCCCATTGGATATTTATAGTTCATGCATAGTTCCTCAAAGTCCAGATGCAGTTTGCCAATTTGGGCCATTCTTGTGATACGCAATTTTGTTTAGTGACATAGTTGACATTCTTACCCTTATTAGGTAACCAGGGAAAACAGAGCCAGACAGTTTAACTAAAGGTCCAGTTTTCATCTCTCAAGGGAAAGGGTTTTGTTAACCTTTCACCCACCATTGGCTACCCATGAAAGAAATAGGGTACATTCTTTTATATTTAGGGTCTGCCTTCCTAGTACCACTTCTAGGGTAAGAGCCATTCCAGCAATGATCTCATTCTTGAGCACCTCCTTTGCCCCCAGTATTTGGAGGGAGGTCTCCAGTATAAGCATTTCCTAATCTTATAAGGTCTGGGAAGCATGGACTTTGGATCCAACAACCTGAGTTAGAATCTGATCTCTGTGGCTACTAGCTATGTGACTTCAGATAAGTCTCTTGACCTCTCTGAACCTCAGAAGCTTCATCTGTGAAATGCACATAACTTGCATAGTTTGTGTGAGTGGTAATTGGTAGAATGTGGGTAAGTGCTTAGTAAAGAGGCTGGCACAAAGCCAATCCTTCCTATATTAAAGCCATTATGAGACAGCAGTAATAACAGTACTGCCCATGCCACGAATTAAGCACATGTAATAAGGAGTTTGTTTTCTAATACGTAACAGTAAAGTTTTTCTACCCAGCACAGCAATTGATTACACTGAATCATTAAGAAAACATTAAGTTATATTCTATATACATGTTATGAAAGTAGAGAATTATATGATACCTGTGTAAAATTTCCATGAAAAGAAACCCTAATTTTTAAAAAAATTTTAAGTACAAGCTTTATTATTATAATACTGAATAAGATATTATTCTGGGACACATATTAGCACGCTAGATTGTTATGTAATTAACCAAGCATAAACCCCAACCCTTGTCTGTATATAGGGCTAAGTTAGAACTATCATGATAAGAAAGACGATGCTAGTCCGTGTAGTGTAGGGGAGAATGTAGGCTGCAGGTTCTTAATCAGACACTCATGGACTTCTAAGCTCTATGAACCCCCTGAAATTATATGCAGAATAATATGTTTCTATAAATTTTTGGTGAGGAGAGATGCCATAGTTTCATGAGAAAAGCATCCACCACCCTTCAGATTGTTAAGGATCACTGGTGAAGAGTGATACGGGAGAGTATGTGAGCAGTGAGTTTCAGGTTAATGAGTGAAGAAAAGTATAAAATGGAGTTTAAGGAATTCCTGGGAGATCATTTTTGTTTTTAATAGCTAGATTGTGATTTTAAAAATAAAATTTGGAAGTCTACTTTGTGAGAAAAATACAGTAATTAACTTGGCCTGTAATGAGTTTAAGGTTGTTTTGGCCTGGCATCATGTGCTGGTAATTCTGAATTGGAGCTGGAAAGGTGCTTTTAGAACTATTAATGAAGAAAACTTGTAGAGAACCAGTTTCTTAAGAAGTAAGGGAAATATTTAGATCTATAGGTTTTTACACTTGATCTTAGCCAAAAGGCTGATAGGTCTATACATTTTTAAATTTTGTTTTTCCCACTGGTTAAAAACTTGTCATCTAATCACACATGTTCCTTATGTGATGACACGCAGCACAGTCCTTCTGAACTATCACCTGACTGTATTAGGTCACCACCCCTGAGGAGACAATTTGAGTGATGGGTTTCTGGGAATTTTTTTTATATGTTATTATATGGAATTCCTCTAAAATAGACTTAATATAGAATTAAATAGGAGAAACTGTAAATTTAGAGTTTAATGGGTTTAGCTAAAGCAAACACAATTTTATTTAAAATAATTAGAAATTATTTTAGATATATGAAATATGATTCAGAGACCAGTTGATGAAAAGAAGAAATTTTGCTCATTTCACTTTGATGAAAGAGAGTAAACATCTGGTGAATACTAGTGGTTTTCTTTTCACATTCAGGCCTTAGAGGGATGAATGGCCTTATAGAGTTACAACTTTTAGAGAGGATAAGGATTGTGGCAATTACCTTTTCCAACTCCTTCCTTGTCTGATAAGGAAGCCAAGCCCCACAGAAGGTAAGTGGGTAGTCAGTCTGAGAGTCTCAGAAAAAGGATTAGAAGTCAGGACTCTTGATTTACAGGCCAGTCTTTTTGCTCTTCCAATGGTGGCTCAAATGTGGCTCAGCGTCACCTGGAGGGCTTGTGAAAACAGATTGCTGAGCATCATCCAGAGATTCCAATTCAGCAGATCAGGGGTGGGGCTTGGGAATTTGCATTTTTGACAAGTTCCAGGTGATGTTGAAGCTGCTGGTTCTGAGACCTTACTTTTCTAACCTTATTTTTTCTAACCTTGGCATTACCTTTGATCTCTCAGGTCTCTTGTAAGAGGATAGTGAGTAAACTTACATGTGTTTACACCAGCCTAACCTTTGCCCTGATATTCAGAGAATCAAGTTCTTTAATTTTGTGTCAAGAAAAGTAATGCATGTGTGATTAGATGGAGAAAAAAAGGAGTAGATGTGGAATATTTCTCAAAGAGTCATTGTGGCATTTTCAACCATAATTTTTGGAGCTAATTCTGTTTGCCAGAACAACTGGCCATTGAAGGGGATAAGCTTGAGCTGTGAAGGCCCCCAGTCTTACCAACATTTGCTCTAAAAAGGGTGTCCCGATTGACTGCTACAGTGTACAAGAGTGAAAAATTATTTCCAGTTTTGTTACTCTGTGTTTTTATCTGTCATTTTGTATGTTTAAATGTTCCCTTATTATATGTAAAAATCTCATCGAGCCCTAGCACAGTTACATGCCCATAGTAGATGTTAAATAAACGTGAGTTGAGATGAATTAGAAAAGAATAAAGGGGAAAATAAGATAGTTCACTTATCTGGATAGGCTTTAGTGCCCTAGAGAAAGTTACTGTTCTTTAGAGTATCTAATTACAGGCTTTTATTGAACAATTACAACTTATTTATTCCATTTTAATCCTTACTTACAATTATTGAGGTTTTTTTAGCTCAATTATTGGAGGTGGTAACATATTTTTATGTTAGAGTCAATGAGTGATCCCCCCATAACTTTTTACCTTTCAACTGGAATAACTTTTTAAAACTTTATTTTGAAATAATTTTAGATTATAAAAAAATTGCAGAAATAGTCTAGAGGGTTCCTGTGTATGTACTTTTTTGCCTTGCATCCCCTCTTGTTAACATCTTGTGTATCTATAATACAATGTTCAAACCAGGCCTTGATACAACTAACCTAATAAAGACTTTATTAGAATTTCATCAGTTGTCCCACTAATGTCCTTTTTCTGGTCCAGGGTACAATCCAGTATCCCGTGTTGCATTTAGTTATGTCTCTTTAGTGTCTTCCAATCTGTGGTAGTTCCTTTTAGATTTCTTTGTCTTTCTTGATCTTGATACTTTTGAAGAGTACTGGGCAGTTGTTTTATAGAATGTTCTTCAGTTTGGATTTGTCTGATGTTCTTTAATGATTAAATTGAGGGTTCAGCATTTTTGCAAGAATACCCCAGAGGTGAACTCATGCCCTTCTCTTTGCATTGCATCAGGAGGTATGTGATAAAGATAAGTGTTGTTACTGGTGAATGTGAACTTCAATCTCTTGGTTGAGGTGTTGTCTATCAGATTTTTGCATTCTAAGGTTAAAATTTTTCCTTTGTAATTAATGACTCATAACTTTTCTGATTTTGGTGCGGAAGTTTTAAAAGAAATGAACATATGTCAGAATCTTTTGAGTTTGACTATAACTTTGAGATATTTCTTGTCTTGGAAAGCTTTATTATTACTTGTTAGAATCAAACAGCAGGGAAAGGTAAAGGTGTAGACTGTTGGAAGAACAGTTATTTGCTCAAGAGTTGTAGTTAATTAATATCAGTTAGTCTTGAATTGGCAGGTGTGGGAGCTGTTTGTCCCAATTCTTTTGCTGTGGTTCTGGGATCTGTCTCACATCTGTCTTCCAGTGTGCTACTTTCTGTAATGCGTTGCATTCCTTACAACTCTCCCTAGAGCATTTTGTAGAAGATGGATGTACTTCAGTTCATCACAAAATAGTTGCTTTAATATCCTGTTGCTTATAGATTTGGTAGTTCAGAGAGCTCTTTGAAGATCATGCCAATGACATTGATTGATTTATTACATATACCTACATATAAATTGTCTCTATTCTCAAAATGCATATGCCTTTAATATCTCAACCAGAGTAAATTGGAAGAAATCTATCTGTCTCCCTCAAAACTTGTATGCTCCTTGCAGGCAGGGAACAGATCTCTCTTTGTTTACCATGATTTGCCTGGTACCTGGCACACACAAAGCACTCAATAAATATTTGATGAATAAGTGAATATTACAGAAACATTTTGTTAGCTGCTTTTTTGTAAATTACTAGAATATTGTGACCATCTTTCCACATGAACACAGAGCTGTGTAATCTGCACAGTATTCAAGTATGTGGATGTGCTGTAAGAGCTTTATCCTTGACCTGTCCTCTTTTGTTGGACAGTAGGTTATTTCCAGTTTTCCTCTGGTGAAAAGAGTTCCATGGTGAACATTCTGAAACATATTTTGTCCAGTTATTTCCTTAAAATATAGTCTGTAAAGAGTAATGAATGATTCGAAGAACGTGGATATTTGAAGACTTTTCTTAAATCTGTATAGCAAAGTTACCCTCTAGAAGGGGTAATTACCCAACCCATACTATTTGAGAATGCCCATTTCCCAAACTTTTTCAATGCTTAACTCTTTTTTTTTTTTAGAAGAAGACTTAAATGATATTTTGGGGGGGACATTTTTAAGGATTTTTCCTGGAGTGTGGTGGGGTCTGACTAACTTGTTAATAACCTTCCAAATTTTCATGTAAAAATTTTCCATTTTTTTGTTTGCTTCAATGAGAGAGCAGAATAAACCTCAATAAAGTAATGGTTAACACCTTATCAGTTTTCACTTGGGATACTTTTTGTGTCTTTTGTAAAGTTATAGTTGGTTATATATGTAGTTCTTATCAAACAGGAAACTTCCTAAGGCTGGGATATATTTTAGTTCACATTACTCACAGAAACCAACTACAGGTCAATTAAAGGCTTAAATACAAAAGGCAAAACTATGAAACTTTTAGAAGGCAATCTAGGACAATAGCTCTATGACTCTGGTATGGGGAAGAGGTTCTTAAACAGATCACAGAAGGTGCAAACCATAAAGGAAAAGATCAATACTTTTGACAACATTAATATTGACAACTTGTGTTTATTAAGAAAAATCATCAAGAAAGTGAACAGACAAGTCTCAAGAGAGAATAGATATATTCAGTACATATTACAGATAAAAGATTAGTGTCCAGAGAAGTAAGCAACTATAAATCAGTAAGAACAATTGAAAAACAGACAAATGGCCCAAATAGGCACCTCACAGAAGCGGAAACCCAAATGCAAAAAATGATCAACTTCATTAGCAGTTAGGGAAATGCAAATTAGGACCAAAGTGGTATAGAGTTTCATACACATTAGGTTGGCAGCAATGTAAAAAGTCTGACAATATCCTCTGGGAGGATGCTGTGTACTACTGGTGGGAGTGTAAATTGGTTCAAGAGCTTTGGAATTATCTAGTAAGGCTGAGATGTATGTTCCCTTCAGCGCATTATTCCACTTAGTCTTTATCTTAGAGCATTGCTTCTAAATTGTTTCCCAGCATCACTTGGAACTTGTATGAAATGCAGATTTTTGGCCCCCCCTCTAGACCTACTGGGTTAGAAACTTTGGGGATGGGCCAGATTTCTGATTTATCAAGCCCTCGAGGTGATTTGGTGCTAAAATTTGAAAACACTGCCCAAGGGAAACTCCTATATATGAGTGCCTGGAGATATGCACAAGGATGCTGACAGTCACATTTTATAAAAGGAAAGTCTGGAAGCAGTGTCCATCCCAGGAGAGTGGATGAACGCACTGTATATATTCCTAGAGAGAAGTACCCAGCAATAGTGAGATAGATGAATGTTAGTGACGTGCATCACCAAGGGGAAAAAGGCTACTTGTAAAAGAATTAATGTAGTATTTTCTTTAAAAAAAAAAAAAGTTTAGAATCGTGTATATTAGTCAGTTTTCTGTTGCTTAGAACAGACTACCTGGTAATATGTAAAGAAAAGAGGTTTATTTCTTACAGTTTTGCAGACTGGGAAGTTCACGGTCCAGGGGACTCATCTGGTGGGGGCCTTCTTGGTGAGGACTCTCTACCGAGTCCTGTGGCAACATAGGCAATCAGATGGCAAGAATGGTGAGGGCACTTGTTAACGTGCTCATTTGCTCTTTTCATAAAGCCACTAGTCCCACACCCGTGATAACCCATTAAACCATTAACCCCTTACTCCATGAATGGATTAATTCATTAAGAAGCATGATCCTCATGATTTAATCACCTCTTAAATACCCCATCTTGCAACACTGCTGCATTGCGAATCAAGCTCCCCTGTGAGCTTTGGCGGGAACACACGTTCAGACCATAGCAACATGCAAACCAAAATTGAATATTGTTAGGAATATAGATAAGAAAGTAATCAAAAAAAGCAGGCAGATGACAAACAACAAGATTCACGTTAGTGGATAGCTGTGTAAGAAGAGGGATGGTGACAGGGAGGGACACAGTGATTCAAAGATAATAATGTAATTGTTTTCCCTAAACTGTAATCTGTACTCAGGGTTTTGTTATATTATGCCTAATACCTTACATTCATTAGAAGTTATTTTTTATATTTACCAAATATTTAAAAAGTAAATATTTATTTATTTTTTTTATTTTGCAAAGTCTGTCTACATAAGGGACTGTTCAGTTTGTATGAAAAAGATTTGATGGTGGTGAAGATAAGTTTGGGATAGTGTGGTAGAACTTTTTCTTCTGCTGATCCTCTTATAAGTATTTTCTGGAGTGGGGATATCAAAAAGAAGCTTGGTTTCGATGACAATGATCATTAGTACTTACTGAGTGCTTACTATGTGCCAGGCACTGGTTTGAGCACATCACACACAGAGTTTATAAGCTGTTGAATAGATGATGTTTGCACCTTGCAGTGACCCTGTGGGGTAGGCATTATTACACCACTGCTTTACAGAAGAGGCCCTTGCCCACTGGCACACAGATATTAGGGGCAGAGGCAGTGTAACTCTTAGTGTTACACAGGGTCAGAGGAAGAAGACAAGCATAGACAAAACTGTGAGAGAGCTGGAGAGAAGAAAACAGAAGTCAAGATAGGAATGGGAGTATGGAGGAAGACTGGTAAAGGTGTATTTACTCTCCTTCTCAAAGCTGCGCTTTATCTTTGTAGGTTTGTTTTTAAACCAGCGTATGTGACTATCATTCTAGCAGATGACAAGCCCCTAAACAGAAATGTAATTAATTGCATTGTGATTTTAGTTTTGATTTTGATTGAATTTTGAGTCTAAATGACTTCTAAGGAGTGCGTTTTCCAGTTAGTTAGAAAGTGTAGCGTCATGCCATAGGATTTGGGAAATCATACTTCTTTGCTTAGGCAATTTACTGCTAAAAAGGGAACTTTTGAGAAATCAATATTTGCCTATTTTTTTCTAGCCTTTAATAACTTTGTTTTCTTTTATTGTATTTATTCCATATTATGGGGACTTTTTCTTAAATAAACATTGCTTACACTGTAAACCTTATCTTAAGCCATCATGGTATTATACCCAGTCATTGAATTGAATGAGTATAGGAAAAGTAAAAATATGATTCTAGAAGTCAAATTACATGTCCTATGAGCAAAATAGCACTATTATTTTAGTTTGATATACAGAGTGCTAGAATTGTCTACACCAGGAGAACTGTCAAGCATTTGTAATTATGTAATATACTTTCTAGCAGAATCAGCCCCTACTGAGAAGTTGACAGCTGGTGAGAGTCCTTCCAGGGAAGGGATGTCTGCATTGCAGACACATGGAGTGATTGTAGGAGATCCCTTACGGGCAAATGCAGAACATGAGCTTCTTAAAACAGATTTTAGGTACTTTAGCTCTTTTAGTTTCAGCTACATTTTGCGAGGTAATCTCAGTCTTAATTCTCAGAGCTTTTCAGTGTATTTGATGCTCATACTTCTGCTTCCCTTTATCTGCTGTGCTTTTTTCTTCCAATAAAAAAACCCCAAATAGTTGTTTTAAATAAAAACAAGTAAGGTAATAAGAAGCCTAGTAGGGAAAAGACATTGTTTAACACAGTGCGAGTAATACCAGTCTAATCATCAAATGTAGCTAGAGCCCAGCATGCCTTTCAGTTATTAAGTATAATGGAAACTTTTAAACATAGAACAAGCAACAAACTACTTCTTTGGAGGTGTACAATTCACTTATGATCTCTGATTGTGAATTATGGATCAGAATTTGATATACAATTATTGGATCAATTATTTTAGAATGAGAAATACCAGTTATAGGAGTGCATGTTAATTTAAAATATAATTATAAAAAACGATTATAATTTAAAATAAGGTGGTAATGTACTTTTAAAAATAGCTTAGAAAATTTAGATCACTGAAGGAAAGGGAGTAGAAATGATAGTCTTTCAGAAAATGAGACCAAGGGGTTTTCAATAAGAGTCTTCAGGGAACAAAATCTGGTTTTATATATGGGCAGTGTTTTGTTATATTTCACTCTAACACCATAGGATTTCAAGATGGTAGATTGGGGCAATGTTTGCTAAAAGTGGCATTCAGAATAATTTTGTATGGCAAATTACGATGTTGGCAAATGTTTTCGGAATCCCTGTGTGATAGCTCTGCTTAATACAGTACATTTCTTTTTCTTGATTCTTTCCACAACCCCCCCCCACCTTTTTTCCCCTCTCCTCCTGCCCATCACACCTCTATGTCTGATAAATATACATTAAGTGTGTTTTAGTTTTTTTGAAGAGTTACAAGGGACTTTAGTTCAGTGGCTCTCAAATCTTGCTCATGAGAATTACCAGGTAACCCTTTAATAGGGCAGATTTTTGGGCTGGCCGGTTAGCTCAGTTGGTTAGTGTGCAGTCTTATAACACCAAGGTTATGGGTTCAGATCCCCATACCAGCCAGCTGCCAAAAAAAAAAAAAATAAAGTACAGGTTTTTGTCCCCTACCGACCTTCTTAATCATATTCTCTCCATGGGTAAGATCAGGGATTCATGTTTTTGGTAATTAGCTAAGTTTGTAAATGATTGGTATTGTCTATAATTCTCTTGTTTTACAAATGTGGAATTGATAGCTCTAGGTGTGCTCTTCCAGAGATAGTTACATTTCTGAAAAAAAGGTTTTTGTAAGTCTGGTAAAGGCTGAAAACCTTAATTTATGGCAGAATGACAAGCAATATCATATTTTTTGGACTGGTGTGTGGAGATATGGCTAGCTGTCTACCCAGATCAGTTCTCTTTCATAAGATACAGTTGCACAACAGGTTACATTTTTTCAGGTTCCCTTGCTGCTAAGCAGGTATAAGTGGAAGTGGTAGATGCTGCTTTTGAGTCAAGACTTTTCAGAAGCAATGAACCAGCTGTCCCTGTCATACTTGCTTTCTTCTGTCAGCTAGATGCAGGGAATGAGGACTCTCCGAGGCAGAGCATCAAGGTGCCAGGGTCCCTGAGCCTGTAGCAGAATGCTTGCTGACTAGAACACCTGCCTTGGAGATTTACAACAGTGAGATACAGACTTATCTTGTGTTTGAGCCACTTTTAAGTCAATTTATTATAGCAGTTATGGTGTGAGGGCATTAAGGTCTTGTTAGGTTGGTTCTAGCCACTGTATCCAAATCTAAAAGGAATGGCAGTTTATGAATATGTAGAAAATTAGTATTCTGCAGTTTTCCTCCTCCATATAAAAATTCTGATATCTGTTCTTTAGAATGTAGAAAAGTAATATTACAGAGTTAGGGCCTTTTATTAGACTGTGATATTTTCTTAGAGGCATAATCTGAAGGTGTCCAATACTCATGTGTAGCTATAAAGTAATGAATAATAAGCAAACGAAGACTTTTGATGCCACCTGTGAAAGGTTGCCAGCTATGGGGAAGGGGCTGATTTCCAGAAGACTCTTGTTTACTAATGAACTGAGAATTCTTTATTTTTATTGATTTCTTAGAATTTATGTGATTTAGAAATTAGTAAATGAATAAGATATGGTGTAGTGTAATGCAGTTTTCCAAACTGTAGTCATTTGCCTACTCTTTCATTGTTTTTGCTGTATAATACCACCATATATATTTTTTTTAACTTTGCCTTGTCATAAGAATTAATATATGTGAAGTTATTGGTTGTTGTGTTATTTTTTTCATAATACACATTTGAAGAACACATGCTTATTTAAAACTCCTTATGTGTGATACCTAGCTTTAAGTGCTGTTAGTGGTGTTTCTGTCACACTTTGAGTAATACTGTTCATGTGATGAATCCTTTTTTTTTTGTTTTATGTCTTCAGTGCTTAATCCATAAAATTTAATAGAAATAAATGCAGTCACATGGAAGCTAGCAAACATGCTATGTCTAATGCGGCTTTGGGTATAGCCTTTGCCTATTGTAGTGATTAATATTCTGTTTGGTTGATGTTTGTTATTGAGGGACAACAAAAACAGTATCTAAAAAAATTTGCAAATGGATTATGTAGGTTCTGTAAAGTTAGTGAGTACTGGGCCTAAAGAAGTGCCAGTGAACATGGAATTCAGTAAAATTAGAATGAAAATCTTGTAAACCTCTGTTGCTGTTGGTAGGAAAAGAGCTTGATGGTAATTCCCAGGGAAAAAAGGCTTGAAAGGGACCAAAAAGCACTATTAGGTTATGGGCTAGAGGAGTATTTGAGGACTAAGGCTCAGTAGTATGAGCATCTCCTTCTTCTTTTCCTTCTGACTATCTTCTTTTGTCTCATAAGAATATGGAAGATGCCATGCTGGGGACCTCCCTTATCAGTGTTAGCAGAAAAGCTGTACTGGAGGGGATGCCATAGCCGTCCTTGAGAGCTGAGAAAATACTCAAGCCCTTCCTCCCTCTCACATACTTTAAAAGTTTTGTAATGTACCCAAACATTGGACTTACATATAATTTTGGTTTTAACCTCTTCAGTCATTTTGATAAGTTTGCCTCTTCAGGTATAGATTAATACTTTAAATGTGTACTAAAACATCTGTGTTTTTAGATGAAAAGGGAGCTTCTTCTTCTTTTTTTTTTTTAAAAAAGGGAGCTTCTTTTTTCAAGTGTTTCAGAATTTTATAGAAGAGTCTTATATATTGTAGACATTGAGTACATTGAAACTTAGGACTTTTGGTTTTTCTTTGGAAGACTCTACCTCATATTTAGTCTCGTTTCCTCTCTTGACTACTTTTACTCATATCTAATTTGTTTTTTTTTTTTGAATTCATTAACATCCTATACCAGCAGGCAGGATAAATAAAAGCAGGCAAGGTAAATAAAGGAAAGGTGGTAGAATTTCAGAGTTTATTTTAGTAATTTGTACCAGGTGAAGTAAAATAGAAGTGTGTTAAAATAGAGTGATGACTAAAGTTTGGCATTATCTGCTCTCGTCTCATTTGTATTAATTGAGAGTGAGATGTGAGAAACAGACATAGGCTTAGTGAACAGCAGGAAAAGGGAGTTCAGAAGGGAAATTCAGAGGGAAAAATGAAAATGGAAATGTAGTTTTGCTGGGCAAAAACTAAGGGAAAGAGGATTGAGAAAAGTTTCAGAAAAATGATAGCATTCGGTAATGAACAGCATGATGGTTATAGAGCAAACATTGAGGTGAGCAAAGAATCTGGAGATGTGTGTGGTTGCAGGACTGCTCTGAGTACTGAGAGTTCGACTGGATACTGACAGCCTTTAGTGAAGTGTGGGTGCGAGGAGTACAGAAGATGGAACAGTGCTTTTGTAATGACATGTTAGCATCTCATGCCTTTGCTGGTAAATCCCGTGTGCTGTCTTGTATCCTCTTGCTTTGGACAGGAGGAATGTATATCTTTTGTAGATGGCTAATTGATAGCATTGAATTTTTATCAAATTCAGCACACATTAGTCAGCTTTGCCAGTAATAGGAAAAAACCCCTCACAGTCCTTTCGTGTGCAACATTCTGTTTGCATTGGTGTCTCCTCAGACTCTGTTTTAAGGCTGGTGTGGGAACCACAATGACAGGAATTAACAGAGAGATTCCAAACAGTTATTTTGAAATGGCAGAGTAGTTTGAAACTTCTTAGTCAGAGACACAGCTGTGCTAGGGAGGATATAATTTGCAGTAGACCTTCATTGGAGTTAAAGCCTTTTGGATTCTTGGAAGTCATGAAGACCAGTAACAATTTTGTGGAGTAAGGGTTTTTGTCAGGTCTGAGAAAGCCTTTGTCATTTTTCAGGAATTTTATAGTCTTTTGACCATTCCAGAGTTGTTGCAGAGGTCTTTGTAAGCCATATGCACAACACCCGCCTACACCCCCATTCCTTTATTTTTTACTTTTTATTTGGATATGATTTTAAACTTATTAAAAAATGTGAAAATAAAACTAGAAAAATTTTCTAGAATATCTGTCTAATCTTTATGCTAATTCATCTATTATCATTCTCCCCCATTCGCTTTATCATTTCCTCTCACTCTTGCTCTCTCATGTACACACACTATTGCGCACACACACACACATCTACATGTACACACACATCCATGCGCATGTCTACACGTACACACACATCCATGTGCATGTCTACGTGTACACACACACATCCATGCACATATCTACACACACACACACCATGTGCATGTCTACGCACACACACACATCCATGCACACGTCTATGCACTCACACACATCCATGTGCATGTCTGTGTGCACACACACACCCGCACGCATACACACATCCATGCACACGTCTACATGTACACATACATCCATGCACACATACCCACTTTTCATTTTTTCCTGAACCATTTGAGAGTAAGTTAAATACACCATTACCCTTTACCCATGAGCACTCAGCTTATATCTTCTAAGAACAGGGATATTCTCTCACATGACAGTAGTACTGTTTTATAAATTTACATTGGTACTTTTTGTCAGTTGACCTAAAATGTCATTAAAAGCATTTTTTTTTTTTTTTTTTTTGCCTGCCAGCATAGGATCCAGTCTGAGAACAGGTATTGCATTTAGTTGTCATGTCTCTTTAGCCTCCTTAAATCTGAAGCATTTCCATAGCCTTTCTTTGTCTTTTATGACACTGACATTTTTGAAGAATGCAGTCTTCCCCACCTTTTTCTTTTCTTTCTTCAAATAAAACATTCCTCATTTTGTGTTTGTTTGCTGTTTGCTCTTGATTAGCTGGAGGTGTTGCATTCTCAGCTGCAATAAATGCATAGGTGATGTTGTGTCCTTCTCAGGGTTTCACCACGTCTGTCACCTGGGGGCACACCACGTCTGTCAGCCCTTCATCGAGGATTTTGGTTTTGATCACCCAGGCCCAGGCAAGGTGTTGCCAGTTTATCCACTGTACAATTACTGAGTTGTTTTTTCTTCCATTGCTACTAATAAGCAGTTTGTGGGGAGATGTTTTAATACCATACAGACATTCTGCTCCATATCAAAAATATGCCCCCTAGATTTAGCATCCATTGGTGATTCTTGGCAGTGTAATCATCGCCAATATGATTTTCTATCTCCAACACTCTCTCCATATTTCCCACTTGGCCCTCAGCATAGCATTCTGCTGTAAACAGAGCCATCCCTTTGCCCCTCCTTGCCATCTGTCTGTCTTTCTGTCTGTCTAATCTGTCATTTAATCATTGAATTAGCTTATTCACTCCTACTTTTAATGGTTTAATGGTACAAATTATTTTGGTGTTCAGATTGTTCCAGATTTGGCTGGTGGAAGCCCCTTTAAGCTGGCTGCTGTGTCTTTGGGACTTTTTCTTTTCTTTTTTTTTGTTTGTTTTTAGCATTTCCATTCTTTCTGATGTAATTCGGTGCTCCAGCCTCATCTTGTACCTACCTTGCCCCAGCCCTAGAATCAACTATTTCTCAAGGACCTCAGGTTCCTTCCTTTCAGAATTAAAGACCAAGATCTGCATGCGGGGTGTGCTCATTGTTACTGGTCCTCCTTCCCTCATGCTTGATTGAGTATTTAATGTGAGGTTCAGTCAGCCACAGGTAACTTAGTGTCCCTGCGTTTGCCCAAAATTAGACTCCAAGCATCTCTGACTGTCATAGTAATGAGTCACCTTCTGGCTTTCCTTTTATTTGTGGTACTTTGATTCTGAGTTTAGTCCCAGGACTTAAATCATAAATGTATTTTCATTTAAGGACTTTGTCTTTTTTTTCTTGAGAGTAGCTGTCATTTTCCATTACTTCAACAGTGTATAGAGATTTTTTTTTTTAAGTTTCCCACTCAGTCACCTTTCCCTACAAGTAATAGATTTTGGAAAGTATAGAA
Source organism: Cynocephalus volans (assembly GCF_027409185.1). Classification (NCBI taxonomy): domain Eukaryota; kingdom Metazoa; phylum Chordata; class Mammalia; order Dermoptera; family Cynocephalidae; genus Cynocephalus; species Cynocephalus volans. The sequence goes on from NC_084472.1 coordinate 68,683,292, forward strand.
AAGTGCCAGGAAGAGGAGAAAAAAATTACCTATAATTTCACCACTCAAGGGAAAAAATACTGTTAACCTTATTATATAAATGGACTTGGGTAGAACTATATCCATTTTTAAAATTTAATAGCGAAGTTTTTCTCCTTTTTAAATATACTTTCTTAACACTCAGATCTTCGATACCTAATAATGTATATTACAGATGTCTTGAGGCTTGATAGTTTTATATAGCGTGTTAGCTTATTGACATTGGAATTACAGTGTTTTCCAGATTTCTTCTAAAATTAGTAGTTTTAGTCTTTTTATCCCTGCAGTTCTTTGATTAGCCCTTGTGTTCCATCTCTCCTAAGTGGACCTGACGAATCCACCTAAGCAAGAACAGTGTGGAACATGTCGTTAGCTTTTTTGTAAAGTTATATTTCCCCCCCATTTACATTTTGGAAATACTCTTTTTCTTCCTATTCTTCCTGCTGGAACTAAAAACAAATAAATAATTAAGAATACCTTTTCTACTCTTTGAGTGTTCAACAGCTCCTTTATATCAGTGAGGGATTTTCTTACGGAATTTAGGAATCTTAGTCCTTCCTTCTCGCTTTACAAACAAGAAAACTGAGGCTCAGAAAAGTGACGAGTTGCCATGTGTCCTACAGCTTGTTCTTGGTACAATCGGGATGGAAGCCACGGCCTCCTTACTTGCAGCTTATTGTTCTTTTTCACTAATGTTTGAAGTTTTCAGTGTAAATATATTATGTGTTTCTTTAATTTTATTCTCCTAATTCTTCTCTTTGCTTGCCTCGGCATTCATACGTTATATGCTTCATTCTCCTGCCTTTTGAAAAAGATGAAAGGAAAATTTAAGGAACATATAGTAACTTTATCATGGAATGCTTTTTTTATGGCTGCATTATAAATTCTTGAAAATAAAGGGTCTAATGGAAACACTTAATGAGAAAGGAGGAGCTCTATCACATATAACCTTCCTCCCTCTTTTTTTAGTGAATAGACCGTTTAAACTAAATTAAGTAAAGGATGTAAATTCTGTTGTTTCAGTTTTAATATTTCATGACTGATTTTATAGATGAAATTATATTTTACAATAAATAGAAGAATTTATACAGCCTGTTCTATTTGATGTGAAACAGCAAATCCCATTTCTCTGTAGCTGTAAAGAAAATTCATTATAATGTCTTTAGTTGTAAGAGATGGTTTCATTCCGATTAGTTACACTGATAATAAAACAACCTTTTCAAATGGCATAAGATACAAACGATCATAGGTGTCTGCTTTTAATGACATTGAATTTTTTCATTTTCTACTTTACTCAGAGTCTTCAGTCCTTTCTCTTGTTTCCTTTTTTCTTATTGCAATAGGAACTTCCTTTTTAAAGGAAATACTAAAAAAGCATTTGTTTTAAAAATACTTTTTGAAAGGATATATATTAAATTTTAACTTTTCATGTTAATCTTTCTGACTACAAAAGATATATCAGAGAAGGTTGATATAAGGTTGTCATAAAATTATCAATTTAATGTATTTGGAAAACAGTACTTGAAGTGGAAGAAGGTTTTAAAAAAAGAAATTGCCAAGTAAGATGGCTGAGGTAATTTTATAGTTTATTTTTGTCATATGATTTGTTGCTACATGTTGCTATTAACACATCTTCATAAATAGTGTTGGAAAGGCGGGAATCTTTGATAATGAAGGGCATGATGGTCTACTTATTTGTTTTTGGTCATCTTGGCTTGATCCCTGTTGGTATGGTGTTATAGTGATTGTTTTAGCTCTCATTTAAGCACTAAGCAAATATTTTAATTTTTAACTTGTAGGCAAAATTGAATTGGATATTTGAAATATAAAATAGGTGCCCTCTGGAATAGAAACAATATTCTATTATGACTTGAGTGAGAATTTTACTTTACTCTGACTTCTTGGGCTTGAGAGTACATAGTTCTAGCTTGCTTGTCCTCAAGATGTCCTTGGACTCTGGCTGGAGAAGGTTCTTTTTTTGGGGACCAAGCTAGACCTGGCATGTGGGATGCTTTGGAGGTGGGACTTGCTCAGGTCCAGATTCTGTGACCACAGGCCCCTACATCTCCTAAGCTTGAATGACCTCCTGCTAGGTGAAGGCAAGTGAGGTATGTAGCATAAGTGGCCGAAGAGTTGTTACTTGTTCAGTCCCAATGAGCTGTGGCTCTACATGTGTTTACTGCATGGGCTTCCTCATCAGGTTTGGGGATATTATAAATGCAGGCTGCTAAAATTTCCCAGCCTCACTGGGAAAGAACACATGACTACTGTTACGTCTCAGGCAAGCCCCTTGCTAAATATTCTAGGGGTGTATACGACTGAATGCTTTCATCCAAAACGAGCAGATTTTTTCAGGAAACGTTAAGATGTTTATTTTATTCCATACAGATCTCAATTTAAAACTTGCTCCACCTCATGTTATTTGTTAGTTCTTTCATAACCCTTGATTTACTTATATCCGTTTTTCATTGTAAGCTGTATTAGAACTGGTATTGGTAGTGGAAGACATATAAATGTATATGTCATTTTATTAAAGTTCTAATGTAAGAAGTTTGATAGGAATCCTGTCCCTGATATGCATTTCATATAGACAGTGTACTTCAGCTAACATTTCTTGACCTCCTGTGTGCTTTAATATTATCGTGCTAGTACAGAAGGTTCTTGTCACGGGTTGGGACATAGAGAAAAGGAAAATACATATGAAGTATATATAAAGGAAGTGTGAACTTGAGGCATATCCTTGACAAGGTGGAAAGAAGAGAGAAGGGCATTATATTATTTATCTGTTGCTACATAACAAATTATGTCAAAACGTAGTGGCTTAAAGCTACATGCTTTATTATCTTACAGTTTCTGTGGGTTAGGAATTTGGGAGTGGCTTACTTGCATGGTTCTGGCTGCAGGTCTGGATCTTGTGGGAGCTACGGTCTGGATCTTGTAGGGGCTGCTGTCATCTAAAGGCTTAACTCAGGGCTGGAGGATCTGATATTGAGACTGCTCACTCCCTGGCGGTTGGCAGGAGCCCCTGGTTCCTCTCTGGCTCTGGGCAGGAGGCCTCAGTTCCCCACCCCACATGCTTCCCCACAGGCTGCCTCAGTGCCCTCCCTTCGTGGTGCTGGCTACCCATGGGTGGAGTGGTCCTAGGGAAAGGTGAGCAGGAAGCACAGTGCCTCTCAGGACTTGGGCTCCCGAGTGGAACATCCTCACTTCCACTATTTCCTGTCCTTGGTAAGCAGGTCACTAAGTCTAGCCCACACTCAAGAGGATGGGAATTAAGTTCCACCCTTTGAAGGGAATGTCAAATAATTTGTATACTCATTTTAAACAACCACAGGCATTTTCCTGGTAGAGAAATAAACAACTTTACAAACTTATAATTTAGGAATGCGTTACAGCCTGTTCTCAGGACAGTGAGGAGATGGGTTTAATGGACTTTAGTGTTCATGAGCCAGTCCTGTTGTGAATAAACCAGACACTTACATATCCATTTATGGCAAAATTGCCTCTGGTGTTATCTAAATGGTTTTTTTAAGGTAAGGATGTTAAATGTACTCTTGTCATGGAAGAGTTTATTCACCTTGCAATTGTAAACATTTTTAGGGAAGAGTAATTTTTTTTTTGTAGGATCAGATAGTTTGTTTTGTGGTCTCTGTTGCAAATTGATGCTTCTGATGGGAGAAGACTGGTGGGGGAAGGTGGAGTACAGCACCTTTGGGTAACCCTTAGATTATTCGCATGGTGTTTTGTAACTACAACTGATATTGCAGTGTCTTTATGTATGGACTTGGTGGCACTTTATTAAATTAGGTAATAGTACAATGGTAAGACATATATTTTCAGTAGAAAGTGCAGTTGAAAATGGTAGATTAGGAGAGGGATATGAGTAGTCTGCTAACTTCCCTGTGTTCTTGTCTTGCTCTTGCTCGGCCCACAGTAGACTTGGAGGTGTTCTCCCTGTCCTGCTTTCTCCTTCTAGGAGGCGAGAATCCCTGTTGTAGAATCGCAGTAACTTCTGGAGTTCATTCTTTTTGAATTCCCCAAAGGGAAAGGGCAAAGATGTTAGGCATTTTTATTTGTGTGTGTGCACACCTGCCATGGTGCACACGTGTGCCCCTGTTAATATTACTGTGGGCCTGGTAACAACAGTTCCTAAGTTCCCACTGCCTGCACCACTAGTTTGGGTAAGTCTAGGAAGGCTGAAGGATGAGATTAGTTGGTACAGGAGACAGGGATGAGATGGGTTCTTGTGTGGCCTCCTCACACCAGTGAGAGTGTGCATCTGTGGGTATGTGTGAGTCATAGGAAGAGCCATAGCTGCACTTACTTCACGTGTGCTCCTGAGAGAGGAGAAGAGGCACAAAGAGAAAAGTGAAGATGAGATTCAGTGAGTGAAAAGTAGAGCAAAAAAGATGAACGTGAAGGGAGAAATTTCATGCATACTGCCTGTAGTGCAGCTAGCATATGAGATGGTTGAATAGTTAAGTTTCTCTAATACTTCCTGAAATGCTTTCTTTAAGTGCTTAAAGAAACTTCCTGTGAGAAGTGGCCACCAGGTGTCATCAGAAGGCTGCTACTGATTTGTTATATTATTGTTCTCAAAAAGTAGGTGTTTTGATTTCTTTCTTGAAAGGTTTTTTCCTTTTTAAGCCATAGCAGAGAACTGTTTCACTTAGAACAGGGACTTATTTTTGAGACATTTTCTGGGTGAGTTAATAATTTATAGGTAAAAGTGATGATAGTTGATAAAATTACATGTAACTTATTTTTTCAGTCAAGGAACAACTACTTGAGGATTTGGATAAGATAGGTGCTTATAAATGGAATTGCATATTTAGGAATCTTTGTGGCACAGTGAGGATATGTGTTGAATGGGAATTGATGATTTTGTGTAGGAAAAATAATGTTTCAAGAAGATTATGTTTAATAATACATCTCATTATTTTAGTCTAGGTACCTGCTAGGTCTTCTCAATTTTGAAACTTTACTGTGGGAAGAAATCTGAGATGCATTTTATTTCTCCCCTGGATTACAAGTACTAGTACTTTTAGAAAAAAAGGAGATTGTGCCTTACTCTGAGAGTTGGCAGTGAGTTTCTTGCCTATTTTGTTGTTTTGCTTTGTTCCTGAGAGAAACAGAGGTACTTTCTGGTACATGATAAGCTTTCAGTGTTTGTTGAGTGAATGAATAAAATCTGCCTCAGAAAAATGAGGCCTTGAACTCTGTCCCAATCAGTTGATTTTTGGAATTCTTCTTTAAAAAGGACTCACCCATGTCTCCATTGGTAACATGGTACTTGTCCTAAAATTTATGTTTAATCCCTTTAGATCACTTTAAGATACTTATTAAACTGCTTGTTGCTCCTGCTTATGGACATCATTGTAGTTCTGGTCCCTATAACTTAATTACAGTGAGCTCTTTCTGCCTCTAGACTTTGTCTACTTTTTCTGTCTTGCATCTTGAAAAATTTCCTAAACGGTGCTGTGTGTTGGTGACTCCCCATTGACACTACTGAATAAAATCCAATTCTTACATCGGTGTCTCTGTGATCTGGGCCTGGTTGATGAGCTGCCTGTTTTATAAGTTATAGAGTGGCAGAAAGCCAGTGCTGTGGCCCTCTGGACTATCGAGTTGTCTCATGGGCTCATTGTGTTCATTTTATGGCTTTGTCAGCACCACGCTCAGCCAGTGAGCGAACCGGCCATCCGTATATGGGATCCGAACCCGGGGCCTTGGTGTTATCAGCACCGCACTCTACCGAGTGAGCCACGGGCCGGCCCCATTTTATGGCTTTGCCAGATCCCTGCCTTCTCCTTAAGATGTTTATATGTTCCTGCCTACTCCCTCGACAAAAGGAAAAAACGGTTTTAGTTTCCTCAAGTTTTAGCTCAAGTGATATTTTTGCTATCTTAGTCAGATATTCTACTTTGAAGTATGATTTCTTGCTCAGTTGTACTGTTGTAGATCTTAGTTATACCACACACATCATCATATATGGCCTTGTATTATAGTTCATTGGCATATATGTCTTTAGCTCCCAATAGAATATTATCATGATGGATAATGTGTTTGTAGCACTTATAGTTCCTTTCATTTTTTTTTTTTTGTGACCTGTAAGGGGATCGCAACCCTTGGCTTGGTGTCGCCCGCACTGCACTCAGCCATTGAGCGCACCGGCCATTCCTATATAGGATCCGAACCCGCGGCGGGAGCGCCGCTGCGCTCCCAAGCGCTGTACTCTCCCGAGTGTGCCACGGGGCTGGCCCTATAGTTCCTTTCATATGGAAGGCACTCAATATAGATTTGTTGAATGTTTGTTATTTCTTGATATAATGAGATGTATATTTCATTAATTTAAACAATCAATTGTGAAGTAGCAAATGTAGACACATTTTTCCTTTTTTTTTTAGAGTTCTTGGAGCCATATGGAAGATAATAAAAGGTTTCTTTATTTGGCTTCTGCATATTAATACAGTTGTTGTTCTTTTGGCTCTAAAAATATGAGTCAGATACCCTCAGTGGAGCATTCGTTCTGAACAGATGTGTGCATGTGGGTCTTCCCTAAATAAGATCGTGTTTGTGTGATCTCTGCTTATACTTCTGAAGATGCAACTCCTGCTGGTGCCCATAGTGAAGGTGACATAGTCATGTGCTATAGCAGTGTTTGTAGGGTAAGGGATGGTTAGACTTCGCATCAAAAGGAAAGGAGTCACACCGTTTTAGACTAAGCACTGAAATGTTTTTAAAAAGAACTTCTATTACAGATATTTTCAAACATATACATGGGAAAACATATGGAAAATTTAATGGGATAGCTGTGTAATGAATCTGCATGTACCTGCCACTCAGATTTAATCCTTATCTGCATGTACTTCACTGTGGTCCTCTCCTGGACTACTTTGAAAATGTATGTCAGACATTTTTTATTTTGTCTGTAAATACTTATATATTTATTTACATGTAAATATATGGAACCTTGTAAGTGCTTGGAACTTTTCTAGGCTCTTGGGATACATGGGTGGATAAAATAAACCATGCCCTTACATTCTAGCGTGGAGAAACAGAAAATACACTAGACACATACATAAGAAAAACAGGAAAAACTTTGATTTCATCAAAATTTAAAGCTTCTATTTATCAAAGACATCATTAATAAAATGAAAAAGGAGAAAATATTTGCAAAACACCTATTTGACAAAAGATTTATATCCAGAATATGTAAGTAGCTCAATAAGAAACTGAACAACTGAATCGAGAAGTAAGAGGCTAAAAAAGCGCGTAAGAAGACATCCAGCACTGCAACTAGTCACCAGGGAAATGCACATTAAAACCATGTACACTCACTTAGAGTGACTGAAATTTGAAAGACTGACATCAGACGTTGATGAAGATGTGGATCAGCCAAAATACCTATGTATTGCTCGTGGAAATGTGAATCAGTCCAACTGCTTTGAAAACTAGCCAAGCAGTTTCCCATAAAGGTAAGACATGAATCTACCCTGTAACCCGGTAATGCCACTTCTGGTATTCACACAAAAGAAATGAATTTTTTTGTTTGTAAAATGTGTACAAGAATATTCATAGTGGCTTAATCATAACAGCAACAACAGCAAACAGCTCAGGTGTCCATCAGCAGAATTGTGTTATATCTCTATCTACAGTGTAATACTACTCAGCAGTGGAATGGAACACACTTCTGACACATGCAACACAAGCATCATGCTGAGCAGAAGAAGCCAGACCCCTTTGCACCCACAAAACATATTGCATGATCCCATTTGTATGAACTTCTAGAACAGGCAAAATGAATCTGTGGTGGAAGAATTCTGAATCGTGGTTGCTGGTGAGAGGTGCATGTGTGGGTGGGTTGCCAGGGACTGACTGTGAAGTGGTGTGAGACATCTTTCTGGAAAGATGGCAGAGCTCTGGTTTCTGTCAGGGGTATGTGGCAGGGGCCCTCTGCACATCTCTTGGCTTCTCTTTATTTACACCTCTCTCCTCTCCTTGCTTTGCTGCTCAACTCAGCTCCCCCTGTTTGGGCTGTGGCCCGGGTAATTTCTCTAGGGAGCAAACTGGGGCTCACCTGGTTTCTCTCAGGGATCACTGTCCTTTGGTGCCTGATGTGCACTCTTGTACTGTTGCTTCATAGATTTTCTCTTTCTCTCTCTTTTTTTTTAGTTTTTTCAGGCATGAGAGTAAATCCAGTCTCTGTGACTCCCTCTTGACAAGAAGTGGCTGTCCTGGATTGGACAATATGTCTGTTTTTAAAAATATATTGTCTCTTGTCTCCCTTATTCCAGTGTAAGCTCTCGGAGGACAGAGATTTTGTGGTGGTGTTGCTGTGTGTCCAGCATCTAAAACCAAGAATACTTGGCATATCATGGGCCCTAAGTGAAAGTTTTGGAAGGGATGTATGATTCTTTCATTCTTATTTCCTTTCCTTCTTTTACTCTTCTATTGCAAATGTGAATAACAAAACCAATGTTTTATCTAAACGAGCATTTTCTAAAGGGTCCCTTGGAGCACCAGTCTCTTGATTCTTTATAAACAAAGGGCTCTGTAATGAAATAAGGATGAGAAATGATTATGTGCTGAGAAATCCTGTGGTAAAGAAAACTTTGTTCGGGCCAGAGTTTTCTAAACTTACTTGACCAGGGATATTTTTCCCCAAAAAGCACCTACTAATCTCTTATATAATTTATATTTTCTGGAACACATTCTTTTTTAAAAAAATTTATTTATGGGCCGAGCCCGTGGCGCACTTGGTAGAGTGCTGCGCTGGCAGCACGGCGACGCTCCCACCGCGGGTTCGGATCCTATATAGGACTGACCGGTGCACTCACTGGCTGAGTGCCGGTCACGAAAAAACGACAAAAAAAAAAAAAAAAAAAATTTATTTATTATTATTATTTTTACATTCTAAGATGTTGTGGAGCAGTTGCGGGGGAGGTGAAGAGTAGAAAGAGGAGGAGGAGAAAGGGAGGACATGGTTGAGGCCCGCAGCACCCCCCTCATTCCTGCAGGGGAGCCCAGGGAACTTCTGGCAGCGGTTTGGTTGTGGCTGGGCTGGATGCGGACTTTGGAGTGGGGGGGTGGCTGAGTCCCTCGTCACCCCCCCCAACACATTCTGAAGCTTTTTGGCTGTCATGAATAGTACTGCTATAAACATTTGTGTGCCAGTTTTTGTGTGGATATATGTTTTTATTTCTCTTGAGTATATATACCTAGGAGTGGAATTGCTGGGCTTTATGGCAGCTCCATGTTTTTTCATTTGAAGAACTGGCAGACTGTTTCAGAGCGGCTGCACCATCTTATGTTCCCACTAGCAGAACATGAGGGTTCCAGTTTCTCCATACCCTCGCCAATGCCTGTTATCGGGCTTTTTGGTTATACCTTTCCTAGTGGGTTTGAAGTGGTATCTCATGGTTTTGATTTGCATTTCTCTAGTGACTAATGATGTATCTTTTCATGTGCTCTTTGGCCACTTGCGTATTTTCCTTAGAGAAATGTTTATTCAGATTCTCTGTTCATTTAAAATTTTTTTTTATTATTCAGCTGCAAAATTTCTTTATATATTCTAGATGCAAGTCTCTTATCAGATATATGATTTGCAAAATATTTTTCCCATTCTGTGGTATGGTGGCCTTTGAAGCATAGTGTTCTTTGAAGGTTTTAATTTTTTTTTTTCTTTGTTGTGACTGGTAAGGGGATGGCAACCCTTGGCTTGGTGTCGTTCGCACCGCGCTCAGTCAGTGAGCGCACTGGCCATCCCTATATAGGATCCGGACCCGCGGCGGGAGCGCCCCTGCGCTCCCAGTGCTGCACCCTCCCGAGTGAGCCATGGGGTCGGCCCGAAGGTTTTAATTTTGATGAAGTTCAGTTTACCTTATTTTTTTCTTCTGTTATTTTTGCTTTTGGTGTCATATCATACATATATATACATATATATGTATACATTCCCTACTTTTAGCGGAGTCAAAGCAGCAGGCTTCCTTTGATTTGTCATTGTTATGGAAAAAACAGTTAAAAAAGTTAAAAATAGCTGTTATTAGCTTTGAGGCCGTATACATTGATGACTTTTCATTAACATCAAATTAAACGGCATTTGGCTGAAAATTCCAATCATGGCGTAAAGTAAATGGAAAATGATATGTTTTAATTGAATTAAATAGCATAATGAAAAATAAAATCAATATTATTGATTTTAAACCATTTTATTCAATAAAATTCTTTTTTTTCCTCAAAATTTACTCCACTAATTCTACTCTACCACTGACATTTCCCTTTGCCATTAACCTTCAGACAACATAAAATGACTGGTAGATGAGGCAATTAGTGATTGACAACTGGAATAGGAGGGGCTTTACATTGGCTAAAGAGCTTGAGCGTGAATGGTGGTATGTGATGAGATTATATGTTGTTAATTGGTATGTGTTTAGAAAAATCATGGTGAGGCTTTTTGCTTTAGGGGTAAGGATGAAGCAGTTGTTTTTAAATTGTGTTTCTCTTACATTTGGACTTGAGCTTCTTTGGGGAGGCTAAAGAGAGAAAAGCCTAACTTCCAGACTTGTATCACAGTAGTTTGTTTTTTTTTCTGCTTTACAGCATGGGAGTTCACCAAACTGTGGTTTGAAAAGACAGCTTCTCTGTTAAAACAAAAACAAAAGCATAGTATATTGAAATATTCTGGTATAGAGAATTGTAACGATGGAGTTTTTCTGTGAGCTCATTGAGAGAATCACTTTTTCTATCAAAGGCACCACTTTTTCTATCAAAATACCAAAGTATCATAGTATTGCTTCCTGAGTTGGCAATGGGACGATGTAATGTTTCCAAGATATGATTTCATACTTTTCATAAAGGACATATATGTGATCAAATTTATCTGAATGTAAACGACACTTCATTGAGGCTAATTTAATGATATATTTTCATCTCGTTTCAGGCTAATATGTGTCTTTCTTTATGATCAAAGGTTTGATACCATGTTTGTTTATTTCACAGGTTATGAGTGCTGAGTGAGCCACCTTTGACACGAGAAACATCATCAGCACTTTATTATTAGTGATGGATACTGAGAATAAACCTGAGAATGATGAGGATGAAAATATAAACAAAGCAGCCAAAGACTTGAGAACTATTTCACAGGCCCATAATGAAGATTGTGAGCCTGTATCTGATGTGATAGCACATCCCTCAGAGAATTCCACTAGCAAAAGAGGTTTTTCAGAATCATCCAACTTCGACAGTGTTGTAGAGGAAAACAGAGATAAACATGCTTCCAAACGAATTAAATTAGATGAAGCAGAGACCCTTAAATCTGGAGAGCAGGGCATTCCTGGACTAGCACCTTCTGAGAGCTCGGTCACAGCAGTAGGGAACCTATTGGATGACACAGGGAAGGAGGCATTCCTGAATGACTGCTCAGGTGGAGGCACGCATCCTCCTAATGCCTTCTCCCCTGCTTGCGGTTTTAGCACTATTGAGGCTGTTTCTCTGAAAACAGACTCTGGAAACAAGTCTGCTCAAGAAATGGTTTCCCTTGATCTGGAAGGAGAATCTCCTTTTCCCCTGAAGGAAATTAGTGGTAGTCGTACCATTGGAAACGTAGACACAGTTCTCAAGTGCTGCATGTGTGGCCATTTGTTTTCTTCTTGCTGTGATTTGGAAAAACATGCTGAGGGTCATGTGCAACAGTCTGAGGAATGTACCTGCTGCCCCTGCAGCCACAGAGCAGAGAGCAGCTCAGCTCTACCTGTGAACGTCCAACAGACACATGGGCCACAGAAGGTCTTTTCTTGTGATCTTTGTGGCTTTCAGTGTGTGGAAGAAAACCTGTTGAATGCACATTATCTTGGCAAAACACATCTCCGGCGTCAGAATCTTGCTGCTCGTGGAGGATTTGTACAGATCTTAACAAAACAACCTTTTCCTAAAAAACCATGTACCATAGGAACAAAAAATGTTGGAGCAAAACCAAGAGCTTCTAAACCGATAGCAAAGAATAGTGATTCAAAAGGATTACGAAATATTGGGAGCAAATTTAAAGATTTCAGAGGAAGCATTTCTAAACAAAGTGGTAGTAGCAATGAGCTTCTTGTTGAAATGATGCCATCCAGGAATACTTCGTCAGAAAAACTAGAGATTGTTGAAGAAAATGTTACTTCCCTAGGTATTGCTCAAAATCCTGAAAACCAGAGGAAAAAGCTAGCAGCCTTAGTAACCACAGAGGGTCTCTTAGATAAATTAGAATCTACCAAAAATGCCCTACAGACAACACACACTACCAGTACCGCGCTGAGACCAAGACCTGAGCGAAATATTCTAATGTTGGGTAATAGTTTTCGACGACGAAGTGGTACTTTCACCTTAAAGGGCCAGGCAAAGAAAAGGTTTAATCTTTTAGGAATTAATAAAAGAGTCACAAATGAAACTCAGAGGATGTATACAAAACACTTGAGAATGCAGATGAAAACCAGCAATGCAGAGTCAACTCCTAAACGTGTAGAAATGAGCAGCAATGTCCAGAGTCTATGTATGACTACCTCAGAAACCCAGGAACCAAAGCAGGACAAGAGAAACTCCCATCTCCTGGGTTCCATGCAGCTGGACTCCCTGGCAATGAAGCCAGCTTCTGACCATCAGATGTTGTGTACTTGTACAGATTGTGGTCAAATAGCTACAAATAGGACAGATTTGGAAATCCATGTAAAAAGGTGCCATGCAAGAGAGATGAAATTTTACTGCCAGACTTGTGACTTTTCTAGTATATCAAGGAGGGACATAGATGAACATTTACACAATAACCAGCATCAGCAACCTGCTTCTGTCCTTAGTTGTCAGTGTTGTTCATTTATTTCCTTGAGTGAAATAAATCTTAGAGACCACATGAAGGAAAAGCACAGCATGGATTTTCTTTGCATCCCTTGTAATCTGTTTTTCTTGTCTGAGAAAGACATGGAAGAACACAAAACAACCGAGAAGCATGTTAGTTTATTGTCTCAACCAAAGACTTCTCAGTCATTTAACAGTGATTTGGTTTTACAGACTTTACCTTTAAGTACTTTAGAATCAGAAAACACAAACGATTCTGTGAATGAGTCAGGCAGAACAGCTCAGGAAGGACCTGTTAAGTCCAGGGTAAGCCATGGAAGTGAAGTAAGGCATTCAAGTAAGCCTCAGTTTCAGTGCAAGAAATGTTTTTATAAAACAAGATCTTCCACTGTTCTCACAAGACATATAAAGCTTCGGCATGGTCAAGACTATCACTTTCTTTGTAAAGCATGTAATCTTTATTCATTGAGCAAAGAAGGAATGGAGAAGCATATTAAGAGAAGCAAACATCTTGAAAATGCTAAGAAAAATAATATTGGCCTAAGCTTTGAAGAATGTATTGAGAGGGTATATATAGGTGCAAATGATAAAAAAGAAGAGTTTAATATTTCCGAAAATGGAAGGATTGAAGGCCATGTGGGTGTGCAATTACAGGAGCATTCCTATCTTGAGAAGAGCATGCTGTCTCCTAAGGAACTGTCACAGTCTGGTATTATCACCAAAGGTGATGAATTAGCTTTGACCACTACTCCAAAGAGAGGTAGACCTAAAGGTAACATCTCACGGACATGTTCACACTGTGGTCTTTTGGCCTCTAGTATTACAAATTTGACTGTTCACATTAGACGAAAACACAGTCACCAGTATAGTTATTTATGCAAAGTGTGTAAGTATTATACTGTAACTAAAGGAGATATGGAACGTCATTGTGCCACCAAGAAACATAAAGGAAGGGTAGAAATAGAAGCAAATGGAAAAAAAAGTCTGGATATCATTGTTGGCCCAGAAGGGGGTAATCTTGAAGCCTGTAAAAAGAACAGCAGTTCCACAGTGATCATTTCACATGAACATGCTAATAAGTCAGCTGAGTCAGATACTTCCATTTTAGAAAAGCCACTAGTACATCATGGAAATTCAGGTGAAGTCGAAGTTGCAAATGTTTTTCATTCTGTAGATGGGGAAGTTAACAGTCATCTTACTGATAAAAAGGAACAAATCTCTCTAGAGCCAGAGGACCTTCTGTCACAGGGGGATGCACATTCCCAGAGAGATGTTACAGATCACAGTGACAATAAATGTATACACTGTGAGTTTAATGCTCACTCTTCTGCTTCTCTAGAGCTGCATGTAAAACGAAAGCATACAAAAGAGTTTGAGTTTTACTGCATGGCATGTGATTACTATGCAGTGACTCGTCGAGAGATGACCAGGCATGCAGCAACAGACAAACACAAAATGAAAAGGCAGTCTTATCTCAGCTCTTCTAACATAGAAGCAGGTTCTGCAGAAATATCCAAAAACATTATACCCGAAGAGGAGCATCAACAAAATTCTGAGGATTTTCAGATAAATTCAGACCAACCATCTGATACCCTTAAATCTGGGAATGCTGCTGATTGTTCTATTTTAGATGAGAACACTAATTTAGATATGCCGAAAGTACTCTGTGCTCCTGACTCTGTGGAAATTGAGACTGAAGAAGAATCTAATTTCAGTGAAGATCGTTCCTTTTGTGAGACTTTCCAACAGCCTCTCGTCAAGGACAAAGTTATGAAACCTGAGGAGATGGTGGCCCTTAATATTTCCTCTAATTACGGCTCCCCAAGCAGATTTCGAAATGAAAATTCAGGAAGCTCAGTTTTGAATTGTGAGACAGCAAAGAAGAACCACGATGTGTTGAATGATGTTGGTGATCCAAACATACATTGTGTGAGCCATGGAAGAACAGCAGGAGTGGGTGGAGGTAAAGTACTTCACAGACACATGTGTCCTGGAGTTCTAGATGGGGAGCATTCAGTTGAGAGCACTACTCCTGTTGTGATGAGAATTACAAGAGAGGAGCTAAGTCTGGATTGTGGTGGTCAAAACAAAGTTAGACATGCACATAGTTCAGAGGATTTGAAAAGTGTGCAAGAAGATTCCGTTTTGGAGAATAAGGAAATACTGATGAATTCACAGCATGAAACTGAAATTATTTTGGAAGAGGATGGCCCAGCTTCTGATAGCACAGTTGAGAGTAATGATGTTTATGAAACTATAATCAGTATTGATGATAAAGGGCAGGCCATGTACAGTTTTGGCCGGTTTGATTCTTCCATAATAAGAATAAGGAACCCTGAAGATGGGGAATTGAGAGACCAGTCTGAAGAGGGCCTGATAGCAACGGGAGTGAGAATTAGTGAGTTGCCCTTGAAAGACTGTGCTCAAGGTGTGAAAAAGAAGAAACCCGAAGGCAGTTCCTTTGGCGAATCCACACGAATTCGTTGTGATGATTGTGGCTTCTTGGCAGATGGACTGAGTGGTCTGAATGTTCACATAGCCATGAAGCATCCTACAAAAGAGAAACACTTTCATTGTTTATTGTGTGGAAAATCATTCTATACCGAAAGCAACCTTCACCAGCATTTGGCTAGTGCTGGTCATATGAGAAATGAACAGGCCAGTGTAGAAGAGCTTCCGGAGGGAGGGGCCACTTTTAAATGTGTCAAGTGTACAGAGCCCTTTGATTCTGAACAGAATTTATTTCTACATATTAAAGGACAGCATGAGGAATTGCTGCGGGAGGTGAATAAGTATATAGTGGAAGACACTGAGCAAATCAACCGCGAGAGAGAGGAAAACCAGGGAAATGTTTGCAAATATTGTGGGAAGATGTGTCGAAGTAGCAACTCGATGGCATTTCTGGCTCACATTCGCACTCATACAGGTATGTAGACTCTAGTGAGCCTGTGTTTACCTGCAAAGTGCACAGGAATGATAAAGTGTGGATGTTTGTCCTTGTCCAAATATGGAACCCTACTTGCACCTGCTTGCTGACCTTCCACCTAATTCACAGCTCGCTGCTATGGTGCTCTGGAAGTCTGTAATAAGTCATTGTTGACACTTAGCATTTCTAAGGGTAAATAAGTTTTAGTGATTCCAAAGGCAGTTTAGTTGACAAGTTTCTTTTAATTTTGTCAAAAAGCCTAGTCACTCTGGTGCTTCTTTAAAGTCCTGTCTCTTACAGCTTTTCATTTGTTTCTAAATTCTAATTATTTGGTTTTCCAAAGTATTAAGTGGTGTTTTCAGAGGATATATTAAGTGACTTTTGAGGAATGGAATAATAAAAATTTTCTTAGAATTTTTGGAGTTTAAAAATATTCATTGCCTGATACTTTGTATCCATAAATTCCCAGGCAACAAGATTCTACACCTTCAAGGATCAAAATTAGACACCACTTTAAAAAGTTAATATGTACTGGAGATTTGGTTTTCATGGAGGTAGCATCTGATTTAGTTTCTGTGTACCATTTTAATGTCTACCATCAGTGTACCATTTTAGTGTACCATTTTAATGTTTAGTTATAGATAGAAATTTAAAAAAACCTTTTTTTTTGTGGAAAATGCATAAGCTACTGTTCTAAATTTATGTAAAAATTCACTGCACTGTTTCTATAAACCTGCCATACATTCTTTATTTTAAATAGACAGCTTTTCTAAATCATTGTGCTCTGCTTAGACAAGTTCTGTCTCCATGGTTGAATTTATGAGTGGATTTGAATAATAAATTCACATTTCAATGAACATATTTTCATTAAAACTGTAAGGTTTATTTTACTGTACTTTTAAATAATGGCTTATTATTGAAGCTATACTTTAAATTCATGCAGTTTTTGGAACTTAGTGCATAGTTACAAGGAGGAAGACAAAAGAGTGTGAAGCATTATTACTACTTTAGGGTGATTAAAGACAGATAAAAGTTTTTTGCTGAAAAAAGTAACAGAGCAACCTGCATAAGATTAATGTAGTAAATATAAACATTGCACTCTTGATCCCAAGTGTTTCCATGCAGTAGAGCCATTTCTGGGGAAGAAGTCCAAACACTTACTTGTTTGTGCATTAGTAGTGCCTCTGTCAGTGCCTTGTTGCTGCTCACTTTCTGAAATGGTATTGTTTTAGAAATCAGGCTTGTTCACATGTGCAGGAAATATGTACTTTCTTAATATGCCCTCTTAAGGCAGATAAAACTGAATAAAACTAAGAGGAAGATGCTAATGGAACTCTTTTTAGAATTCTTTATGCAACTGTCTGGTCAAGACATGTTGCTTATAATTGATGTGTCCATTACTTGAATTCTCTTGTAATTATAGTCAATAAGTCTTGTAAATGTGTTAAAGCTCACTAAAAGCATACAAATTCAAGAACAGAGTAAGGCTAATAATTTAAAATAATCAATGTAGGCATTTCAGCACTTAATTTCCCTTGTGTGTTGATAGCTGATCATTCTTAATCCATTAAGATTTATTTAGTCGTTTACAATGCAAAATAGGTTTGCACTGGTCACTTGTGCCATTTGAAAATGTCCACCAGGTTAAGTGCAGAATGTAGTCCATTAGTCTTCCTTGACTATATGTATTAATTGCATTTAAAATCAAGTTAATGTGGATGTGAAAGTGAGGTAACTATCAATATGTGACAAAGTAACCCTACTTATATAAGTTACATCATTGATTGTAACATTTAGTAAAAGTTAGCATACTTTTTTTTTTTAATGTCTTGTGTTGGTCTTATCAGGAAGTACATTTTTATTGTGCTTTGAAGCACCATCAGGTGCACTGTTTCTGAGTACACAATACCAGTCCTCCACTTCAATCTTGCAAGCCATTTTTGGGGGGAAGTTGGTCTCTAGGTTTTAATACAGGTTTTTTCTTGGAGCATCTTAAAATGAATTGCTTTTATGCTACTTTGCTTATGTCCATGAAATAGTAATGCAGGGACTGTTATTAATGGTTAACCGGAAAAGGGCTACTCTTCCACCCCTATTTTCATATTTTGTGATTTGCTATATGTTTTCTTTTATCCATTTGTTTTTGTTTGTGGTTTTTTGGGGTTTTTTTTGTTTTTGTTTTCATTTATTTTTTCTTTTTCTTTTGCTGCCATATATTTTATATAACCTTTTATTTTCCATCCTTAGCATGGTAAAAGCAGCACAATAAGAAATAAATGAGTTTTGGTGATCAAGAATTGTAGGTAAAAAGCATCCCAGAGTTTCTGTCCGTTTGCTGGTATAAAGTAATCACCGTTACCAGAGAGAATAATCTTACCTCTCACATTACAGTAGTAGGACTGAAAAGCTGTTCATTTTCTCTCCTGCATAATTCGGTCAAACCTGTTATTTCATATTAAATGGGATACCTTTAAGCTTCGAGATTATCTGAAGCCATTCATTTTATGTTCAGAGTGCTCTGGTCACTTGGGCCATTTGAAAATACTCACATGGTGGGAGATAGGTAGTGTACAACCTTACTGAAAACTCTAGAGTTAGGGCTGGTTGTGTTTGTAACTCAATATGTGACAGTTTAAAAGAGGAACAGATCACTAGTAGAGTTAATTTGTAGACTTTAAGCACAGTGAGAACAGGGACTCTACTTCCTTTGCTGCTTCATTTCCATGCCCCATGAGTAGTTGGCTCTCAGTGTAGTTTGTTGAATGAATAAACAAATGAATGAGCAGACGAATGAATGAATGAAGTGTTCAGATGTTTAGGGAGTATTGTAGAATTAACGGTATAGTGGAGAAGCATTAGATGTTGGGTAATATATATCTTACTTTATTCCTTTAAGACCCAAAGGTTTTTGTTGGTTTTTTCCTTTTTTAATGTTAGTCACATTTGTGTATGCATAGCAATTAGTAATGACTGATAGTTGAGGAGCACCCCTGTAGGTCTGAGGGAAGATTTAGTTTTTACTCTGTGGAATTCTTTTGGTTAAATCATAAGGTACCATAAAGTTAGAGAGCCTCTTTAGTTTTCCCCTTTCAAATAACTTCACAGACCAAATTAAAACAAAAAACCTATTGAGGATAATGCTGTTCCAAGGAATGGAACTATTTAAAATAATATTGAAAGTATACAGTAATTAAGATACACCTGAAAAACAAATTTAGAGATATGTACTTTTACCAATTTAGCCTTATAAACGCTATGTCTGGATTCATTTTAGAATGTGCATAGCAAGCTTGAAAACAAAAATGTTATCCGTTAGGAAAAAAGGAGCAGATTTTTTTTTTTTTCTTATACAGAGGAGTATTACCTTCACTAGTATTTGAATTTTTATGACACAGAAAGGAGATGTTAACATAGTCTACTCTGAATATGAGATGAAAAATAGTCAAGACCTCAGTGATTCTGGGTGAAGCAGTCAACAAAATAACTCATTTATGTGTTGTCAACACGCTGCAGCAGTGATTACCGACACCTGCAGGAACTGGAGTTTTCCACAGAGGAGCCATGCATAATAAATTGAAAACACTAAAGACCCTGTGTCCAGCCCTGAGTGGCATCTGAGCCTCACAAGGAGGAAATAGTCACAATTTAGGTGCTGTGTGCACACAGTGAAAACTTAAAAGCATGAGATATTTTACATCCATTCAGCAAAATTGTAACACAGATATTGAGAGAGCTTCATCTTTAGAGTCCTGATATTATTGTTAATTAATAATTTTCTAATTGCCCTATTATCTTTAAAGCATTTAAATTTAAAGTTCAGGTAAATTGGTTCTTCTCACTCTTCTCTTTTCAAAAGTCCCTTTATAGAATTCTGTGTCTCTATGAAGTGTTTCTAAGTTGTGATAGGTTTAGTTTTATCAGAATCATTTAAATAAACTGTAGTTTCTAATGTGATTGATAGAATGTGATTGCAGTAAGGTGCAGTCTCAACCTGCTTTTGACATTTAAACATACAAACCTTACTAGATATAACCATTCAGGTGCTAAATATATTTTACATCTACTTTTAACAGTAGAAATGGAAGTATTAAGAGATCTGGCTCCATTGTCATTGAACTGTGAAATATTCAACCTTGTCTGCCTGTGCTTTGTACTGTTGACTTTTTTATTTCTGTTGGAAGATTAAAATTAAATGCTTCACGTTTTTTTGTCAGCTTTTGGGAATTAAATTGAAATTTAAGACTCAAATTTTTTACTGAGTGCTTCAATTTCAACAAAGTATTCTTGGAGGATTTTTCCCCCCCCAAGGGCACTGCACAAAGGTTCATTGATCAAATATGATTTATTGCTATTTTTAAATTTGAGCTCTTTTTGTATATTTATTAAAGTTTACATATTTTATATTCTGTCTGACTATATTAGAAGAGGTATTTCACCAAATAGGTACTAAACACGATACGAAAAATCTGGAAATATATTGTTCTGATTTTCAACTGTGGTTTTTATGATTTTGACTTATTTATTTGAAGATATAGTAGTTAGAAAATTGGAAAATGGCATGTGTATTTTATACCTTAAAAGAGTATTGTTTCTCATTAATGGGGATACTGATTATCTATCAGTAAGGGTATTCCAGTTGCAGTCTTATCTATTACTGAAAGTTTGTTGACTTTTAAATAATTTCATCTTCTCATTTTTGAGTATAGTTTAATCTTATTTATGAAGTGATTAAAAGTTTTTTTGCTGCTACTATGTCTCTTATGTTGAAATATTTGTTCTTGAAATCAGTAATAACCAAAATGTCACTACTTCTGGTTTCCCAAATCATCACAGATTTTTCAGTATAAAATGATCATAAGAGCATAGTAATTTACGTTGTATATTCATAAATTGTGTTATTAGAATAGTGATATAGAGAATCATTTTGAATAAATGTCAGAAAAACATCTTAAATACCGTTGTTGATGTGAATAAATTCAAAGCTGGAAAAATCCTAGGAAATGAGGAGATGGCCACTGAGAAATGTATTTGATGATATATTCTTTAAAATATATCAGTTACCCTGTATGCATTTGTGCTGTAAAAATGTTCCATTTTAAATGTTAAGTGACTTTAAGAGGTATTCTTGTGCATTGTCAGAAAAATAAAGTTATTTAGCTCATCTCATCTACTTAGTCCTGTTCAACAGTATCACCTTTGACTGTGTAAGTCCTAGAAATGTTATTGAAAGTTAGAACGACTCACTGAAACATTAAAGTCTTTTGGGTAGAATAATTAAGGAATAAGGTCTATTCAAGTAATTACATTTTGGGGACAAATTCTGAATTAGATTAAAGGTATGATTTAAAATTTAGCCCTCTTTTTGAAACTATCAGTAATATACTATGCAAATTTGAATCATATTTTATGTTAAATTTACTCAGGATCAAAACCATTCAAGTGCAAGATATGCCATTTTGCAACAGCTCAACTTGGAGATGCCAGAAACCATGTGAAAAGGCACCTTGGGATGAGAGAGTACAAGTGTCATGTCTGTGGGTGAGTAAATTGAAGCCGTCTCTACTTTGTGAACCAGGAAGCATGTGCAGGATGTCCATTGTTTCAGAATTCAAAACCGATATGAGTAAGAGTGGCTAAAATTATGCGTGCGTATCCTCCTTTCCATTGTTATGGTAAATTCCTTAAACACAGTTATGACATTCTTCTCCCACTTCTAATCCTGTACTGAAGATGAGCAATTTTATGGGCTACAAGGTCAATTTGAACCTGTAATCTGTAAATTGACTAAATTATAGGATGTTCATTCACATTGCCAGAGAGAACTATAAATTCCATTTAAAGACATAAAAAATACATAATATAGCTTTAGAAGTATATATGTATTATTATTATTATTATTATTTTTGCTATGCTGCTTTAATTTTAATCACATTAATGGCTCTTTGGATCCACTGGATATATTGTATAAGGAAAAAAACAAAAGATTTAATTTCAGACAGCTGGGTACTGATTATTGCAGGGATGATGTGTAAAAACACAGTGATGCATTTTTGTGTAACTTTGTTTCAAAACTTGTTTTGTTTTTAGTTAATGGTTCTTTTCTCTGAAGAATCATGACAATGTTTAATTGTCATTCAGATGCGTTGCATTTAATAGAAAGCGCTGAGGTGCCTTAATGCAAAACTAATTAATTTAGAAGAAATGTTTAAAAGGTTTTAAAATACTGTGGCATATATGGTATATCAGAAGACATTCGGGGTGAATTTTAATACCCTACTTCTGATTAAAAATATATTTTAATGTTATTATGCTAGAGAAATTAACTAATAAATGCATCATATAAAAACACTTTATGTGAAACCTGAAAAACCTGCCATTCTTATGGCTAATTCACAGAATACTACAGGTTCAACTATATTATGAAATGTGCACATGTTATATTACATTTCTTTTTTTTTGTAGAAGATTCTTCTGGTTGATACTACCATGTGAATATCTTTTAAGTCAAGAAACCAGATTCTGCTTTTTGTTGGACAGTATTTTATCTCAGGATGCAGCTGCATTTTTTGACCCTTAAGATAGTTTTACAAATAACTTTGAAAGCAGTTTTATTAGCCATGGGCTGTGATTTATTCATTGGCAGAATTGATGGTTCAGTGACTTGCAGCTAAAGTAAATGAAGATGAACCTTTGCCCTAAAGCCCCCTGAAGATTAGTGGGAGAATGAGTTTTGTTACTACTGATTTTAGCTGCAAGGGTCAGGTGCCAAATGGTTCATTTTAATTGCTATAGGTCTAAGAATTTTAAAAGATATCTCATTTATCGTTTTTTACCATATTAGTTACAGGAAAGATGACTCCATTGAAAATTTGCTTAGGTGGTAGTAAACAGTTTCTTCTTCATTTCTAAGAAATAAGTAAACAATTTATATACTGTTAATAAACATCTAATTCCATTTTTTAAATTAGGGTTACTAAGACCCTAGGAAGAGAAGAAATTTTTTCAGAGAACAGTTTCTGACAAATATGGTATCAAAACAATACATAATCAATTGGCTTTAATTGTATAATTTGAACAGTGAACAGTTTGCTTAGCTAATTGCTTACCATGTACAACTGAAATGTTGCACTAGTATTTTATATGTTTGACTCCCAAGATACAGAATTTAAAATAAATGTATATATATTGAGTTTTACACTGCTTTCATAGAGAGCTACATGTATGTGTAGGCATAGAAGAAACATTCTAGATTCCAAAATTGTATTTCTTAGAATTATAATAGCCGTTGAGTTTCATCTGACTATGAAATAATAGTTCTCTCTCTCTCTTTTTTTTTTTTAATGACATTCGATTTAGAAGTTACATAGCAATAATTTTAACAGGGTAGATATTTTTACGTTAAGGCTAAAAGTTATAAAGAATTGCAGTAAACCAAAGAATACCTATTGATATTTGTAGTTGAAATAGAACAGTAATGAATTAGGTCATTTCATGTTAAAGAAAAAGTATCATAGGTGTTTCAGTATTTCATGTGTTTCAAAGGGATAGGGCACTATGTAGGTTAAAAATTAAAGTGGAAAACATAAAAAATGCCAGGATTGGCTATCAGATTAGTGGCACTAGAGAGCATTGGTACATTAACATCACTGACAATGTCAATTCATTATCATTGATGGCTAAATAATCTTAGAAATGCTCAGTGGACCTATTAGTTCCTGAACATAAGCAGCTCATGCTGCATTTCTTCATTAGCTTTAATTGCTATAAATTTTACCTTTTACAAAATCATGCTTTAAAAGGTGAAGTGATCTTTCCGGAACATTAACTCCATAATTTTGTCACAAACAGAAGATCCTGCACTATGTTTTCTTTTCTCCAGTAGTTAATATCCTAGTCTTTTAGGATTTTGTTAATGTCCTTTTCATTATTTGAGTTGTAAGAAGTTATTTCTAAAATAGTTCTGATCAAATAATAATATACATAAAAATATTGGGGCAGGTACATTTTTAGTGAAATTATTACTCACAATACTATACTCTTTTTTTTCTTAGTAACCTGTTGGTTTTCTTGAAGAAAAAACTGATATTTTATGATGAAATTGATGGAAAAAACAAACAATATGTTTTATTGAATTGTACTCAATATTAATGTTTCAGATTACTTGTAATCATTTGAACTCTTTTTAAAATATCTTTATATATCTTTATATAAGATTGTAGATGCTCATCAGGTATGTATTTGTGTCTTCCACTAAGATTTAGTTTTAGCGTTTTGCATTAGGAACTCCCTTATCAAAAACTGCCTTTTAAACTTGTATGTAAGTTGTGTGGACCTACGTTGATTTTCTTTGAATCTTTGAGATCAATTTTAAGATATCTTCCCCCGCCTACCGTAGGCAAATCTTAGCTGCAGTATATCATGGATTTAAGTTAGTTTGACAGAAGAATCTGAACGTATTGGGTGTCTAATTTCTATTAGGTAGTTAGGATTCAGAATTTATGTTTTAAATTTTGTTTACCTAATGTTTAACTGCTCATGTCATGGTAAAAATTTCAAAATTTTATAGCTTTGCACTTCATGTTTTAAGTGCGTGTTACAGACAACTTCATTTAAGAGCCATTTATTTTACTTTCACTTTTAGGAGAAGTAGTTTTTTGAATAGTAGTTTCTTAATAATATTTTTCTTACATCTGAGTGTGATCTAGAGGGAATTTTATAGAATATAGGCATATTTATATTTAGGCTCTTGATGGATAGTTAACATGAAAATCTACTATGGGTCTGACATAAGACTTAGTGGGAGAGAAAGTAAGAAATAATAAGAAGCATCCCTATATAGAAGTTAATAATTTTATGTTTAAAAATAGGCCAAATACATATTTATTAAAAAAAAAAAAGTCTCCCTGTATTTTTTTCAGTAGTCAAGAACTTGAAAATCTCAGTGGCTTAAAAAGTCATTTTAGACACCATGTTTTGTTAAATTCTTTTAAATTTATTTTAGCTCCCTGTGTATGCATGGATAAAATAGTATAATAGTAATAGTATTTATGCAGTGCTTTGTGGTTTAGTAAATGCTTTGATTAACATTTATCTTATTAATTTCTACAGCTTTGTGAGATTGTTTATCTCATGTTTATTATACCCATTTTACAGATGGAAAACTTCAGATTCAGAGTGTCTTTAGTGAGGTACTTAAATTATGCAGCTAGTAATGGTGGACCACTGTTTTTCTTCCCTTAACTGTCCCTTTCCTTTATTTCTCTTCTTTATGTAATATTGGTTTTTTTTTAGGTTTTTTTGTTACTGACTTAATTTGTACTTATTTTTTCTCTCTAGGTTGTTTTCACTAGCATGTTATAAATGTAACTTATCTACTTCCTTCCACCAGCCACTTTTATTTTCTGCTTTTGCTCAGGTTTACGTTCTTTTAAAAAATTGTTTGCACAGTGTTTTACTTTCATATTCAGTCTCTCTCTGTCCTGTTTCACTCATCCCACTTATAAGTGTTGTTTTAAATAATTTTATTCTTTTTCTCCATTCTCCTTTGTGTGTTGATAACTTATTGCATTTAATTGAGTAGTTACAAATAGAACATGTTTTCATAATAGGAATAAGTGCCTAAAAATGTGGAGATTATAGCATCTTTTCATTAGGGTGAGGGATAGAATTGATCAACTTGGGTTATTGTTTTTGTCTTTCAGTGCTAGTTATTTTAAAAGAGTTATAGAAAACTAATAATTGGCCTGTGACTTCAGTAAACCTAGGAAATGACACCTAAGTTTTGTATGTCATTATTCAGAAGTGTAGACCTCAGTGTGCATGATTACAGATTATGTTGTTTACGGACTAATTTCCCTATGTCTAATCTTGATTCTTGTGTATGGAATTAAATAGTTGAATTGAATTTACCTAATCGGGAGAGGTTAGGTATTTTCTATATCCGTCACCTCCGGATTCATGAAAAGATTCCAGACATTTTTAAATTGAGTATTAATGTGCTTATGAACTGTTTATTTCTAGTTGGCTTAAGAAACCTTAAATAGAAAGTTACTAATGCTGTAAAACTCTTTTTTGTGTGTGTGTGGCATTACCTAGTTTTTGTGCATTAGAAGGGATCTCTATGTAGATGATTATAATGTCACTTTCTGACCTTTGCAGCTTGAATAATTGTAAATCATTGCTTCATAACGTGTCACAGAATGTCTGTACTAGGCAATTAAATGGCAGAATATAATAGACCAAATTATTGCCTGTCATGTTTTCAACAACACAGTTAGTATTTGAGTTACACTTAATCATTACGTGCATTAGCAACTTCATTGGAATCCAGCTTCAGGCTGAGCATGAAATACATTACATTATTTAAACCTCTAATGGTACAAGTCATTTATTTGTGTTGAAGTGTACAACATGCAGAGTTTCATAAAGCAAGAAACACTTGAGAGCTTAATTTATCCAAATCAAAGTCTAACTGCAGATAAACACAAGTGGCAAAAATTAGTAATTTTTATAGGCTGAAAATATTTAAAAATACATGGTTGTGGGTAATTGTAGGCAGCAGGAATAAATTAAAATCACTATTTTTAGTCTGCTCTGAGAACTAAAGCTGTGTATACCTAAATCATTAAAAGCATCACGGAATTGCATTTTTAGCTGAACAATTAATTACACCCATCATACATACGTATGTATCCAAATAAAATAAGTATTTGGTTCAGCTGGTTGTTTCAGTTAAAGAGATATAGATAGAAAAAGTTTGTTTTATACTGTGGCATGAATTATGCTTGTAAAAATATAGAGTGCAGCATTTCTCAGTTTTGTAAAAAAAACATTTAAATTAATTAACATTAAAATACTTATTATAAAGGTTGTTTTACATATTTTATCCATTTTATTTTTGTTTAATGATATGTTTTTGTCTACAGTTTGAAATTTTCAAAATGCCATGTAATGATTACTGTCTCTCTTTCTGTCATGAATACAAAATTAATATTATTCATTTATTCCTCGAACGTTAAAATCCTTGAAATACCTTTTAAATAGTGAGTGAAATATTTTTTATGTACAAATCACTTTATAATTTGCATATCTAAGAGGTATCTTGGTCATAATATTCAAATAAAAAACTAACTTTCTCATATGTGGTTCTACAGTGTTTTCCAGTGAACGGTTTTGTAGTCCAGGAGAGAGCTGGGGGTAAGGTTAGGCCAGAGGAATAGAAGTAGAAGAAAGCTGCTCCCACTTTCTGTTCTAGGAGAATGGAGAGCTCTGTTGTCACTGCCGTATCCTGTTTTCCTTTTTTTGTAGAAGTGTTTTCTTGAATTTTTGCCACAGTATAGTGGGGTGATAGATTTGTTCCAAGGCCAGTAAGTGGGATCAACCTATAACAAAATGGAAATAAAAGAAACATTGTCATTCTTGGTGTCATAGCTGTAAACATTGGCTCCTGTCTTTAAGGTCTTTTCCAGTGAAACAGTTATGTCCCAGTGACTTAACTTGTTGCTTGTTTATTTTGATTTTAAAATATTTCCTGGTGATTTAAGAATCTTATTGTGGAGTCTCAGGATTCTTTAGCCTTCCTGATCCCCACGGTAGCGTACAGGAGGCTGGCCTCTCTTCTGCTTTCCTTTGCCTGTTCTGTGATGGTTTTGTCTTGTGAACCTGTTTTCTACCTCACTCTTCCTTAAAGTTCCCTACTTTGTGGGGGGTTTTGCTGTTTGATTTGTCCAAGGACCAGATAAGAGGAGATGTAGGAAATGTAGACAGAAGGCAGGCATCACTGTTGATTTATTATTACTTCATTTATTTTTCACCCAACTGATTCTTGTGAGTTTCTTCTTTGGGCAGGCACAGTGACAGGATGGTGTGGGAGCCCTGTGGTCACTTGCTCCCAAAGAGATACAGAGATAAGGGACAGTTTGTGGTGCAGGAGCCACATTAGGTTTAAGAGGAAGGTTGAGTGGCCACATGGTGGCGGGGAGCGATGAGCTCTGCTGAAGCACAGTGGGAAAGTCTCCCTTGAGATGCAGGTTCTGTTTGAGTTGGGTGTTAAAGGGTGAGGGGGTATTTACAAGGCATATTTGGACATTTTAAACAGAAGGAGCTAAAGAACATAGGAACAAAAAGTAGAGAGTTATGGAGTAGCTTAGCATATTATCAAGAGCCCTGCAAGAAATTCCTAAAGTGTATGTAACTAGATTGGGTAAGTGGGAGATTTTTTAAATATTAAGTAAACCTGTATGGAACATCAATATGTGCCAGTGCTGTGTTTGTCTTAGAGTTAAAAAGTTCAAAATAATACTTGCCTCAAATGGAGAAAGCTCATGTTAAGAACTGCTCAAGTCTCACTAGCAATTTGGAAATATTTCCTAGGGTAGGTAGCATTTGATAGGAAATGAGAGGGAGTTAGGCAGAGAAGCAGGGGCAGCCCATTCCAGGCAGGGGTTGTGGTGGCTTTGGCCATGGAATATGGTATGTTCAGGAGTTCCAAGTCAGTCAACACTGCTGGAGGCTAGATTGGAAAGCTGCTGGACAGTTCCACGGATAGTTGGGTGAAGTGGACAGAGGTCAGGTTGCAAAGCTGTGCCACGCTAGGGTATTGAATACCGGCCCTTTTCTCTGTTTTCCATCACTTCCTTTTACTTGTCTGACTATGAATGGGGGAGTGGAAGCCTGGTGGGAAGTGAGCTACTGCTTTAGAACCAAGGGGCATGGGAATAGGTTTGGGGGAATTATTTTAAGAGAATTTCACTATTTGTAATTTTAATTAGTGATGCTGTTGATTTTGGGTCATTGTAATGAAAACAGGTTGATAACTGTTCCGTGTAACTTAATGCAGCATAGTTCCAATAATAATTAAAAGACCATATGCAAATATGTAGCCATGATATTGATGTTCGCATAAAACTACTACGTTGAAAACAGATGGAATAATTATGTTTCTATACTCTATTTATCTGGATGGGCAATGTAAATTGGGATAGGAAATCATCAGTTTTTAAAAAGTATATGCTGTTTAGTAATGCACTTATTCTCATACTTTTTAGCATGTGGATACTTTTCTTATTTCTGACCACTCATATGGTGTATGTTTCTGTAGTATTCTCCCTCCATACCCTTTGTCCACTTTCATTCGTCCTTTGAAGTCTTTGCTCCCTTCGCTGCTACTTGCTTTAGCATTACACCAAAGCTTTGCTGTCTCAGTACTTTGTCTGCCAAAGTACTAAGTAATAACAGTACCAAGCACTTTTAATGTTATTCTGTAGATATGAATTTTTAGAAAGTTATTTTTTGTTTGCTCTTTCCACTCAATTTTAAAAAGTACTGTTTACCACTGAGATGCTATAGGAATATATTGAGCTGGACCAAAGGATGGTTGTTTTGAAGGAAATAAAGGGTTAATTTGCATCATAATTATGCTTTCAGTGTTACATGTGGTTCATGGGGAACTAGAAAATTTTTCCTGTAAAATCTGGCTAAATGTAAGATCCTCTCTTTCTAACCTACTTTAGAAGTGCTGCTGTAAATGTTATTAACACATCTGGTAATTATCATTATAATATTAGCAAATAAGTAAGATTTTTTTACATCGTGGCCAGTGACATCAATGGTCAAATACCTTACAACATAAGTTAGCACTAGTCTAAAAAATTGAAATGTGTTTAAATATTAAAGACATTTTAGTATTCCCCACTAAGATTTATTTAAAAAATAAGGTTTTAGAACTTACACTATTGCCTGGTCTAATCCATCTAGAGGACAGATACAGAAATTTGGGTCAAGAGCTTAAGTGACTTTTCACAAATGGAGACAAGAACCCAGGACTTCTGACTCTCAGGTCAATGCTATTTCTATAATATC